>NW_017675071.1:28503-60843 GCF_001879085.1 Nicotiana attenuata
AGAAGAGTTTTAGTAAAAAGGTCAAAATCACATGAAAACAAGGAAGCCCAAACTCAATTCAAAGACTCGAAGAGTTAGGGGTTCTAAAATAAAACCCTAGTTCAATCAAATATATGATCAAACCTGGCAGAACCCCCAAATTTTGGGGTTTCCGCCTTGAATCAAGTACATAGATGAGAAGACAAGTGGTCGAAGCAGGCTCAGAGGTTTTAGAGAAGAACTGAAACATCTTGCATGCTTCTATCAATAGCAAAACTCATGAGAAAACATGATATCAAGGTAACAGGCAGAACACAGTAGAAGCACTCGAAGAAAAATAGAGGAAAACATTGATAGGAGCAGTAAACATGCTTAAGAAGTTTTTCAGAAGAAAATTAAACAGGGCTTAGTAGAAGGAAAGTAAGGAAACTTAAGAACTTAGCAGGAAAGTACAATAGGAGAAACATGCTGGAACATAGTAGAAGAAGAATATAATAGAAAAGCATATGAGAACACAGTACGGAAAACATGGTAGCGGAACATACAAGCATGGAGCGTATAAAACACATACAAGAACGGAGTATGAAACTTAGTAGAAGAACATACAAGAACAGATATACAAGAACGTGGTAGATAAAAACATTGGAGCATAGTAGAGGTAAATACACAAAAGAAAAAGAAAGTCAGTGAAACACTTAAACATTTTTTCAGAAAACCCTAGATCGGAAAGAAAGATTTTAAAAAAAGTAATTTTCGAAAGAAAAGTTAGGGAAATCGTTTGAAAAACTCAAGGAGGGCACAGATATACAACGAATCTAAAGAAATCGGAGGAAACCTCGGAGAGTTAGGGTTTCAGAAGAACCCTAGAAACGAGAAAGGCTTTGAAAGGTCACCGATCTGAGTCGGAGAGGTTAGAAACAGGCTCAAACAACTATAGTACGCCGGAGCAAGGCCGGAGATGGCTGGAGAACTTCGAATCGACGGAGGTCTAGGTTCGAACCTTCAAGGTCAGGCCTCAAATCTGCAGGTATCAAGCATATAGGAGCAATAGGAGGTGAGTATAGGGCTCTCACAGCCTAGGAAGCCATGGATTCCTGTGGGTTTCACGGTGGGAGATGGTGAGACGATTAGGGTTCAGAGAAGGTTCGAGAGAGTTTGAGGGGGTGAAGGGATTCAAAGGCGGCTGGTTAGGTGAAAATGATTTAGGGTTAAGGGGTGTTGGTGGATTAAAAAGGAATGGAGGGATCGTGGCCATTGATCATTTTGATCAACGGCCTGGATTTATTGGGGAGCCGGGCGGGTTGGATTAAATTGGGTCATGGGCAGGTAGTTTAGGAATTGGGCCGGTCCAATTGAGATTGAAATTGGGTTAATTGGGGTGGTTTATTTGGGCTAAAAATTAAAATAAATAGGGCTAGATTTTAAATAGCCACTTTTTCCCTTTTTATTTTATAAAATAGTAAAATGATTTTTGAAAACAAATTAAAGGTACTAAATTAATTAATAATATATAAATATTAGATTAAATATCCGCGACTAGTGGAAGATCATAGCGGAAATCTCGGAACAGATCAAATCAAGGGCGGTTGTTTAGCCTAATCATGGGATTTACTTTTGTAAATAGAATTGTACCATAGATAGGATTCATCTACTATATAAAGAGGATTCTAATCATTTGTAAGACACATTGTTCTCACGGATCAAAGCAATATAACGCTTTCTCTTTAGCTCATATTCTTGTTCATCAACTTGTTATACTTTTAACTGTTCTTGCACCAATCAGTTTGAGGGTACTCAAGCTCGAGGGATAAGTTCCATTCAAATACTGGTTTGCTTTATCTTATCGTCAATTTCCATTATTAATCTTCATATTCATCAATTGGTATTAGGTGAAATCACGTGTCCTTAAAACCACATTATAAGTTTAATTGTTATCCAATTTTTGGGGTAAATATTTTGGCGCCAACCGTGGGGTTAAGGATAATAGTGATTGTCTTGTATTAATTCTCGTAACACACACTACTTTACGCTTGTTCTTGAAAGTGTTTTTGATTTTAGGATCAACATGCTTAACTCACAAGCAGTACCCATTCATGCCGATAACGGCCTCGGTTTCCATGGAGAAAATGATAATGTAGCCGCCCTAGGGATCGAAGTGCCTTAGGCTGGCCACGAGGGAGTACCAATCGTATACCCTGTCGATATCAGTTCGCATGTCGCCCTAAATGCAAATTTGGTCGTTGATCCTGAAGGTAGCGTATGCAGGCAAGTTCGATCAGGTGGTCGAGGTACGCAGGGTGGAAAAGACGGTGGAGTTAGCCTCCAATTGATATTTGAAATGCTACTGGCTCAACAAGTCACTATAGCGCAATTACGGAATCAACATCGAGCACCAAGTGGGATCGAACCAGAAACTGAGGGCCGAACCTATACCGAGGAGATCGAACTCCAATTATTCAGGGGCTGACCCTACTATTATAAAAATGCTCGAGGAGCTCACTAAATAGATTGAATCAGGAGAAAAGAAAATCGAGGCAAATGATAAATGGTAGAAATATACAACTCTGGGGTTGACCAAATACCGGGGGCAGCACCTATTCTAAAGGGTTTGGATTCAAAAAAGTTTGTGCAGAAGCCTTTCCCCTCAAGTGCGGCTCCGAAGCCTATCCTGAAAAAATTCCGCATGCCAGAAATTACCAAATACAATGGAACCACCGATCCTAATGAACATGTCACTTCTTATACGTGCGCAATAAAGGGGAATGACTTAGAAGATGATGAGATTGAATCCGTTCTACTGAAAAAGTTTGGTGAAACTTTATCGAAAGGGGCAATGATATGGTACCACAATTTGCCACCCAATTCCATCGACTCCTTCGCCATGCTTGCATATTCCTTCGTGAAGGCACACGCCGGAGCAATTAAGCTTGTGACTAGGAAGTCGGACCTCTTCAAAGTAAGACAAAAGAACAACGAAATATTAAGGGAATTCGTATCTCGGTTCCAGATGAAACGCATGGACTTACCCCCGGTCACAGATGATTGGGCTGTTCAAGCTTTTACTCAAGGTTTGGACGAACGAAGTTCGATAGCATCACGACAACTAAAGCAGAATTTAATTGAATATCCAGCTGTAACCTGGGCTGATGTACATAATCGATACCAGTCGAAGATCAGGGTCGAGGATGATTAGTTTGGAACTCCTTCCGGTTCTGTTTACCCAAATAGGCCCGTTGGTAGAATTCAAAGGGACATCGACAGAGAACCCCGATCAAACAGAGATCGATATCAACTATACAGTGCATATCGTAGAAATAGCGACCCAGGACGTAATCCTGTTCGAAATTATCGAAGGAATGATCGAGGATAGAGCTCCCGAGGGCTTATGAGTAAAAGTGGCTTTGATAAACATGTCGAGCCCACAGAAGCACCAGGACAGTCAGAATACAACTTCAGCATTGATGCATCAGGTATTGTATCGGCCATCGGACGGATCAAGGATACTAGATGGCCTAGACCCCTACAGACCAGCTCAAAGGAACCCTAATCAAATATGCAAATACCATGGTAAGCATGGTCACAAAATCAAAGACTGCAGACAGCTGAGGAGGAGGTAGCTCGCTTATTAAACGAGGGTCATCTTCGAGAATTCTGGAGCGACCGAGCTAAAAATCACTTCAGAGATAGGGATGCAAACAGGAAAAACAAACAGGAAGAACCACATCACGTAATTAATATGATAATTGGTGGGGTCGATATTCCTCAAGGACCGGTATTTAAATGCACCAAGGTGACAATCACAAGGGAGAAGCGAACTCGGGACTACTTACCAGAAGAAACCTTATCTTTCAACGACGAGGATTCAGAAGGGATCGAACAACCTCACAATGACGCACCGGTAATATCTATCATTACGAATAAAATTCAAGTTAAACGTGTGTTCATAGGTCCAGGTAGCTTCGCAAATATTATTCGATCAAGGGTCGTAGAGCAACTCGGCCTCCAAGATCAAATCGTGCCCGCAGCTCGGGTACTTAACGGGTTCAACATGACAAGTGAAACCACCAAAGGGGAAATCATTCTGCCAGTAAATGTGGTCGGGACCATCCAAGAAACAAAGTTCCACGTGATCGAAGGCGACATGAGGTACAACGCGTTGCTCGGAAGGCCTTGGATTCATAATATGAGAGCAGTACCCTCGATGCTTCATCAAGTCTTGAAATTCCCAACATCAGAAGGAATCAAAACGGTGTACGGTGAACAAACCGCTACTAAAGAAATGTTTGCAATCGATGAGGTAATACCAGTATCGGCATTGTCATCAACAAAGGGATCGGAGTCGAAGGGAAAGCAAGAAGTCAAATAGCAACCACAGTCACCGACCTCGGCCCGATTAGAGGAGCAGGAGACTTTCGAGGATGATGATTATATGATACCTCGAACCGTCATAATCCCCGATGATTCTGATACAACGAAGTCAACAGTTGAAGAGCTGGAACAAATCGTACTGATCGAGCATCTACCCGATCGAAAGGTATACCTGGGAACGGGGTTAACTCCCGAGCTCAGGAAAAAACTCGTTCAATTCCTTTTAAATAACATGGATTGTTTTGCTTGGTCCCACCTAGATATGACAGGGATCCCACCTGAGATCACCACGCATCGACTGAGCTTGGACCCGAAGTTTCGCCCGATCAAGCAAAAGAGAAGACCCCAGTCCGAGGTAAAACATGCATTCATTAAGGACGAGGTAACAAAACTTCTCAATATAGGATCCATTCGGGAGGTAAAATATCCCGAATGGTTAGCAAACGTAGTTGTAGTCCCTAAAAAAGGAAGCAAACTTAGAATGTGCGTAGACTATAAGGATTTAAATAAGGCATGCACTAAAGATTCTTTCCCTTTGCCGAATATCGATCGATTGATGCCACGGCCGGCCACGAGATCCTTAATTTTCTCGATGAATGAACCCGGAGGATCAGGAAAAGACTTTGTTTATCACTAAATACAACACCTATTGCTATAATATAATGTCGTTCAGACTAAAAAATGTTGGTGCTACTTATCAACGCCTAGTCAATCGAATGTTCGAAGAACAAATAGGTAAATCAATGGAGGTTTATATTGATGATATGTAGTTAAGTCCCTGCGAGCAGAGGACCATTTGAAACATTTGCAAGAGACCTTCGACATACTAAGAAAGTATAACATGATGCTTAACCCGGAGAAATATGCATTCGGGGTCGGCTGGGGCAAGTTCCTCGGCTTTATGGTATCAAACTGGGGAATCTAAATCAACCCCGATAAAATCAAGGCAATCGAAGGCATCACAGTTGTTGATAATGTCAAGGTTGTACAGTGGTTAACAAGACACACAACCGCCCTGGGTCGATTTATTTCGAGGTCCTCAGATAGGAGCCACCGGTTCTTCTCACTACTTAAGAAAAAGAGCAATTTTGCATGGACCCCAAAATGTCAACAGGCCTTGGAGGAACTCAAACTATACCTGTCGAGCTCGCCATTGCTTCACACCCTGAAGGCGGACGAGTAACTTTACTTATACTTAGCGGTCTCGAAGATAGCGGTAAGTGGGGTCTTAGTTCGAGAAGAGCAAGGTACGTAATTTCCTGTCTATTATGTTAGTCGGACCTTAGGTGAAGCCGAGACCCGGTACCCACACTTAGAAAAATTAGCGCTTGCTTTAATAAGCGCCTCTAGGAAATTGAAACCGTATTTTTAATGTCACCCAATTTGTGTTGTAACCACCTACCCCCTTCGCAACATTTTGCACAAGCCAAACTCTTGGGTCGATTGGCCAAATGGGCTGTCGAGATCAGCGAGTACGATATCGAGTATCAACCCCGAACGGCCATCAAGTCTCAAATCTTGGCAGACTTCGTGGCCGACTTCACGCCAGCCCTCGTACCCGAGGTCAAAAAGGAACTATTCTTGAAATCGGGTACATTATCAGGGGTGTGGACCATCTTCACAGACAGCGCTTCAAACGTGAAGGGGTCCGGGCTAGGCATCATTTTGAAGCCACCCACAGGTAATACAATTAGACAGTCTATCAAAACTTCAAAATTAACTAACAATGAAGCCAAGTTTATGAGGCCATGATTGCAGGTCTCGAACTAGCTAAGAGCCTGGGAGCGGAGGTCATCGAGGCCAAGTGCGACTCCCAACTTGTGGTAAATCAAGTCAACAGAACTTTTGAGGTTCGAGAAGATCGAATGTAGAGGTACTTGGACAAACTACAAGTGTCCCTACATCGATTTAAAGAATGGACCCTGCAGCACGTACCTCGAGAACAAAATACGATGCCGTTGTAAATTTGGGGTCGTAGATCGAAGATGATGAACTTAGCTCGCGGACTGTCGTACAACTTTCGAGGTTAGTAATCGAAGAAGGACACACCGAAATAAACTCCACAAGTCTATCTTGGGATTGGAGGAATAAGTACATCGAATACCTAAAGAACGGGAAGCTTCTATCGGATCCTAAAGAATCAAGGACTCTATGCACGAAGGCCGTACGATTCACATTGGTCGAGGATGGAACACTGTATAGGAGAACGTTCGATGGACCGTTAGCAAAATGTTTGGGACTGGGAGAAACCAACTACGTTCTACGGGAAATTCACGAGGGCACTTGCGGAAATCATTCGGGTGCCGAGTCATTGGTTCACAAAGTCATCAGAGCAGGATACTATTGGGCCGATATGGAAAAGGACGCTAAACAATTTGTTCGAAAGTGCGACAAATGTCAAAGGTATGCGCCGATGATCCACCAGCCCGGAGAGCAACTCCACTCAGTCCTATCCCCATGGCCGTTCATGAATGGGGGATGGATATCGTCGGCCCTCTACCATCAGCCCTAAGTAAGGCTAAATTCATTTTGTTTATGACTGACTATTTCTCTAAGCGGGTTGAAGCACAGGCCTTCGAGAAATTCAGAGAAAAAAAAGTTATAGACTTCATCTAGGACCACATTATATGCCAATTTGGAATTCCTGCCGAGATCGTATGCGACAATGGAAAGCAATTCGTCGGTAGCAAAGTGACGAAGTTTTTCGAAGACCGCAAAATAAAAAGGATCCTATCAATGCCATATTATCCTAGTGGGAACGGATAGGCTGAATCGCTAAACAAGACCGTCATCCAAAATTTGAAGAAAATTGAATGAAGCTAAAGAAAAATGGAGAGAAATATTGCCCGAGGTCCTTTGGGCGTATCGAACAACGTCGAAATCCAGTACGGGGGCAACACCATTCTCTTTAGTTTACCGTGCCGAAGCTCCGATCCTAGTCTAAGTCGGGGAACCTAGATTCAAGTTTTGGTATGCAGTGGAAGAGTCAAATCACGAGGCTATGAATATGAGCCTCGATTGCTAGATGAAAGATGGGAAGCCGCCCTCGTTCGAATGACCGTGTAGAAACAACGGATCGAAAGGTATTACAACCGAAGAACCAATCTTCGACACTTTAAAACCGTGGACTTAGTTATGAGAAAGGTCGCCCTCATTACTCGAGACCCTAACGAAGGAAAACTTGGCCCGAATTAGGAGGGACCGTATTAGGTCCTCGATATCGCCGGAAAAGGATCCTACAAACTTGGCACGATCGACGGCGAGCAATTACCAAACAATTGGAACATATCTCTCCTAAAATGATATTAATGCTAAGGTACGGCCTTCTCCATTTTCATTTACATTTTATACTAACCAATTGCACGTGTTCAATTGAAGACATCAAAGGATTCTTCATCACAAAGTCCTTAGGTCTGAAAGCACGAGTTGCACTCTTTTTCCCTTAGACCGGTTTTTGTCCCAAATGGATTTTTTCGGCAAAGGTTTTTAATGAGGCAACCATTGTTTGTGCTAACTTAGAGCAATTCAAAAGTATCCGAGGCTTCATTACAATCCACCTCGAATACTGGGGGCATCACCCTGGGATGTCGACTTTGTTACAAGAATGATACTTCGATACTTCGTGTCGCCAGGGCCTCGATAGGTAAGACTTTGTAAGGGCCAAATGGTCAAACGAACCGTGCCCATGTAGATTACTCGAGCCTTAAAGGCAAACATGTACACATGTATAATCTATTGAGAGAAGTATTTTTTCTTGCCAAATATTTCATGCCTTAGAGAAATTTTTACTTTACAATTTCATACTTTAGGTCCATTGTGGAAATAGGCTTAAGGGCCGATCACAACTGAAGTTCAAACAACTTACCCCGTACTCTGGGACTGCCGTCCAAAAAATTGGCGTAATCAAATTATTAAAGTCTCGAGATCATAAGACCTTAAAAAGGCAACCCTCATTTTATAGGCCATGGCCACCCCAATCTGGGACTGACACTTTGAACAATTTCGAAGAATAATTGAGAAACGAGCCAAAGAGGCAAATCTCAAGTTAAAGGCTAAGACCAAACTAACACGGTTCGGAGACGTCCGAATTCCGTAATAAAAACATGCCTTCTAATATCTTCACAAAACCGAAAAAAAGGCTACCCTCAGCAAAATTACAAAGGGTTTCGATAACATCAACCCTCGAAAACCCTAAAGGGTTACCGGATTGTTCGAACTCTCGAAACAACCTTATGCTAAGGCATAACAAATTTTTATACGATTAACTTTTTTTAAGACGAAAAGGGAAAAGAGCCATTCTTTTAAGGCAATATCGGCCTAATTCAAGAGCCTAAGGGCCATTTTATTTTTTGAGTTCGAGAAGTCATCCTCACTCAACTAAAACCTGAAGGTCATCCTACTTCAAGTTCGAGTAGTTACTCACTTGATTATAAAGACTACACTAGCCAAACCTCGATCAAATTGCCTAAGCTTCGAACTCGCGAACAAAATTTTCATAAGGCATGAATGAAACACAAAGCAGAAATTGAAGTGAAAACAAGTCAGAAAGAAAAGAGGTCTTCTTATATATAAAGATATTTACAAGGACCGGTCAGGGTCCTACACAAAAGATCAAAAATAAAAATCCTAAGGTTCCTAACTATTCTTGGAGGCGGCTTCCTCTTCACCGGGGTCCTCCCCACTCTCAGACCCGCTCTTGCTCCCGTCATCATCGTCATCATCGGAGGAGGCCAATGCCTTAGCATCGTCTTCAAGCTCTTTCGACTTCCTTATCTCGTTAGTAAGATCGTAACCTCGAGCATGGATCTCCTCGAGGGTCTCCCTCCGAGATTGGCACTTAGCAAGCTCGGCAATCCAGAGAGCTCGAGTTTGAGCAGCCTCGGCAAATTCTCTTCCTCGGGCCTAAGCAGCTTCAGCATCAGATTAGTAGACGGCCACAATCACCTCCGCATCGGCCTTCACTTTTTCTGCCTCAGATTTAGCTTTTGCGAGTTCGGTGTCCAATCGAGCACCTCTACTTTCTTGGCTTGAGCGGAGCTTTTCTCCTTCACAACTTGGAGCTGACTTTCAGCTGCTAACAATTGGGCTCGAGCAGCCTCTTTCTCTAAGGCAAGGCGGTCCATGTTTTGTTTCCACCCCAAGGTCTCCTCCTTCATCATGTTACCCTTCTCACGGAGCTGTTCGATCCTCTCGGCTTTCTGTTGAACCTGTGAGATTGAAATGTTAGCCATCGAACCCAAACTGAAACCATGAGCTTCTAAGATTTTCATTACCTGCTCAATCAGGTCGTCTGTTCTTTGTGAGCCGTGGCCAATTCGGCTCGGAGGTCCTTGATCTTATCTTCTTTTTGCCCGCTGAGAAGTTTGAGGGCATTTCTCTCCACCGTGAGCCTTTGAAGATCGGCCTCGTTTTGGCTCAGCTCTTCTCAGGATTTAGAAAATGCCCTATGATGGAGTGCCAAGGACTATGTAGAAAGAAGAAAGGAAATTAGACAAGAAGAAATAAATACAAGTGTGATATCGATGAGGGGAGTTGGGACTTACCCAACTCAGGATTCGTTGAGCCTCATCAAAGAGACTCGATGCATCACTCAGGTCGGTAGCTCTTCAACTCCTGTAAAGCAACCATGGAAAAGGTCCTCCCCTCCGTGGGCTCCTTCCACATCAGGAGTCCTCATAGCTTGTGCATCCTGAATTACCTCCTCGAAAAATGTAGGGAAAATCAGCGAGTCTCTAATTACTATTGCCCCGAGTGAATCACTTGGGGCATTATCTTCATTTTGAAGGGCCTCGGAGCCGGCCCCTTCGGACATACCCGCCGATTGCTCATTTCAGTGGGAGATATTTTCAGTCTCCAGCAACTGGGGTACTTTGCCTGGGTCCTCTTCCAAGACCCCTTCGGTTCGAGATGGAATCTCTTCAACCCTCACCGACTCAAAGGCCTTTGGGCCCTCGGTGTTCCTCTTCACTCGGGCCACCAGATCGGAGCCGTCGTCTTTATTTTCTTCTTCCTCTCTTAGCCGCTGAACTACCTCCGCAGGCAGGGCGACGGTGTCTTTCTTTGGCTTACGAGCCAGATTTTTCTTGGGCTTTGGATCCTCAGAGGTCGAGACCCTTTTCCTCTTTTTATCCTTCGCCGGTTTCGGGGCTGGGGGCGAAACCTCCTCCTCCTCGGACGGGGGCCTTATGACAGTATCTTGTCCAAGGTCTGTATGAAAGGAAATCAAGTGAATATGAAAAGAAACATTTTAGCGAAAATCATCAAATACGTTAAAGGGGGTTTACCATAATTTTTGGCCTCCTATCGGCCCATTGCCAAATCACGCCATGAGCGCTTAGCGTACGAAGAGGTCGAAGCCAAGTCCCGAACCCAGCTCTCAAGGTTAGGAATTGCACCGGGCATCCAAGAGACTGCTACATCATAGAAAGGGATGTCGATGAGAAGAAGCAAAGGAAACAAAACAATAAATGGAAGCTATAGGTGGGATTATACTTACGCTTCATATTCCATTTCTCGGGAAATGGCATCTTCTCGGCCAGGATTAGGTCGGAAGTCTTCACTCAAACGAACCGGCTAATCCATCCTCGATCCTTGTCCTTATCTATGCTCGAGAACAGCACCTTGGTAGCCTGACGCTAAAGTCTTAATAACCCGCCTCGATAGAGACGGAGTCTGTACAACCTGATGAGATGATCGAGGGTGAAAGACAACCCCTCGACTTTTCTTGCAAAGAATAGGAGCAGAACAATCTGCCAAAAAAGGGTTGGATTTGACCTAGGGTTATTCGATATTGACGGCAAAAATCGACAATGACGGGATCGAGAGGGCCCAGCGTGAAAGGGTAAGTGTAAACACTTAGAAACCCTTCCACATGGGTAGTGATGTCTTCTCTGAGGGCCGGAATCACCACCTCTTTGCCTCCCAGTTATAGTCTTTCTTTACCTGCTTAAGGGAACTCTGAGTTATCGAGCTTATATATCTCGACATTGGTTCGCACCAACCAGGAACCGACGAGGTTTTCTCGACTTTGAAGTCGGAAGTAAGGACACACCCTCCATGAACACACTCCTCAAGGTGCGGCTCCACCGTGTTTTATAGCCGACTGGCTGCGACGAAGAGGATTTTCCTTTTGAGGAACACTTTTCGACGTTTTTGCCATTTTTGTGTAAGTTTAAAGAGAGAGGGAGATGACACGACTTGGTGTTTGAAAGGGGGTTAGCAACAAACCCTGAGGATTTTGAAGAAAGGAAGAGCTTAAGAGATGTAAAAGCTTAAGAGATTAGAAGAAAGTGAAAGTAAATAATGAATCAATGAGAGAGGGGGCCTATTTAAGGGATTCACGGCGCCATTTCTAAGGCACTGGTGACGGGACGTTTCAGTCACTTCCGTTGCTTACGTCACGAGGATGACGTCATGACAGGTCAAGGTATAAAATCGAAGGCTCAATTCGTTTCTTCTCATTACACTCCAAAAAATGAGGGGACTATCTGTATACGGTTAAAACCAGGCCTACCCGACTTACTATTTGATCGAGACCAGGGAGTTGCATCGAAGGTCGGCCTCGTAGTGGATCAGACCAAAGCACAAGGACAAGGTACCGAGTTCGAGAAACGAGGTGCCTGTCGAGATCGAGGCCAATAGCGATTGAGACTAAATAGGGCAGACTTCGAGCAAAGGGCAATAACAGAAAGGCGAGATATACGCGACTGGTCGAAGATCATGGCAGAAATCTCAAAACAGATCAAATCAAGGGCGGTTATTTAGGCTAATCATGGGATTTACTTCCATAAATAGAATTGTACCATAGATAGGATTCCTCTACTATATAAAGAGGGTTCTAATAATTGTAAGACACATTGTTCTCACGGATCATAGCAATATAACACTTTCTCTTTAGCTCATATTCTTGTTCATCAGCTTGTTATACTTTTAACTCTTCTTGCACCAATCTGTCCGAGGGTACTCAAGCTCGAGGGCTGAGTTCCATTCAAACACTGGTTTGCTTTATCTTATCGTCAATTTCCATTATTAATCTTCATATTCATCAATTGGTATTAGGTGAAATCACGGGTCCTTAAAATCACATTATAAGTTTAATTGTTATCCAATTTTTTGGGTAAACAGTAAGATAAAAAAAATAGACGAAAAGAATTAGTTCCTGAAGGTTTGACACCTTATCCTTGGACACTATCATTATATGTTGACTTTTTATTTCGCGAAACATGCTCAATCTTTTGCATGTATACATATTTAGTTTTTTTAAAATATAATTTAAATGTACACATAGTAACCATCTGGACATAGTAGTTTGATAGCCAGAATCATAGTTATCATCGGGTACTATCAACTCGTACGAGCAAATTATTATTATACATCTCAATTCATTTCATGCCCATATGCAAACATCATTCACACTTTATTATATAAAAATTATCTTTCAAAAATATAGAACAAGAGCATAGCATTCTTTTCAAATGAACGTTAAAAACAACAAATAATCCTTATCACAACCCAAAATCCCACCACAGGCGTCGTGATGACACCTAATCTCTGTAACTAGGTAAGCCGATTACTTACAACGATTAATCCAATTTAACAATGTTAATTTAAAACAGAGTTTAATATGAATACTGAAACAAAAGCGAAATAAGCCTACGCGATAATAATCATAACAACCTCCCAAGACTAGGTAATACAGAATCACGAACTCTAGCTGAATACATAGAAAGATCTCAAAGATCGAATATAATACTGTTCAAATAACAAACTGACAGTACAATGAGAGGAAAGGACTCCAAGGGACTGCGACGACCAAGCAACTCTAGCTTGAATCCTTGCGATCAATAAGCTAACTCTGCCCGGGTTCGATATCTCCAATACCCGACTCTGCACAAAAATATGCAGAAGTATAGTATGAGTACACCACGATCAGTACCCAGTAAGTATCAAGACTAACCTCGGTGGAGTAGCGACGAGATACAAGTCAAGACACCTACTAGTCAAGTAACTTGTGCAGTATAGAAGTATAAAGCTAATAATGAAACCAGGAATCAGCAAATGGCAAAAGAATCAACATATGACATAAACAATAAAGTAATACGAACACTGTGAAATTACCAATAAAACCAAATAAGGAAAACAAATAACAACCAATTAAGTCAAGCCGTTCTAGAACAAGTTTCACAACAAAATTACTCCGAGATACCCCATCTCGTAGTCACAAGTCACGAGTCTCAACCCACAATCATATACTCACGGCACCTTGTGCCTACATTTCAAATCACAACCGCACGGACAACTTACGTGCCAACATCTCAATCTGTCCGGCATGATCACAGGCTCACAATCAACATGAAAGCAAATAATACAAGAATACACGGGCATGATCAATTAGTGTCAAGTTCTACACTCCGTAACTAAAATAAGTGTCATGCTACGGTGTATTCCTGTGCGAGTGTACTATTACAACCCAAGTCAACAAGTAATATCAAAGACATCGAGTAGCTCATCGAAGCAACACAAAAAGTCACGTAAGGTATCATCAACAAAATTCCCCCAGGCCGTCACACATCATCCCTAACATTTGCCACCCTTATCACTCTGATTGCCACATGTATCACTCTGATAGCCACCTGTATTACTCAGCGCTGATAATATTGTTAGCCACCCGTATCACTCTGCCCTGACAATATCATTAGCTACCCGTATCACTCCGCATAATAGCCACCCTTATCGCTCTATCTGAACAACAACACAATAGCCACCCATATCACTCTGCACAATCAACACAGAGAGATGCCCTCCTTATGCCCCGCATACAACAATAATGAGATACTACCTGTAACGATCCGATCGGTCGTTTTGAGAAATTGCACTTCACTCAGTTTTTTGAGGGCATGAGTAGCTCTGTATGGTGTATTATGACTTGTGTGAACCGTCGGTTTTGGTTTTCAGGTTATTCGGAATTGATTTGAAAGAATGATCCTCAGCTAGAAGCTTTAAATTTGAAAGGTTTGACCAAGTTTTGACTTTGTAGTATTTGACCTCAGATTGGATTTTTGATGGTTTTGTTAGCTCTGTTGGGTGATTTTGGACTTAAGAGCACGTCCGGATCGTGATTCGGAGGTCCGTAGTGGAATTTGTCTTGAAATGGCGAAAGTTGGAATTTTGGAAAGTTTGACCGGGAGTGGAATTTTTGATATCGAGGTCAGATTTCGATTCCGAAAGTTGAAGCAGATCTGTAATATCAAATGTGACTTGCGTGCAAAATTTGAGGTCAATCGGACGTGATTTGATAGGTTTCGGCATCAGTTGTGGAAGTTGAAGTTTCAAAGTTCAATGGTTTCGAATTGAGGTGTGATTTGTCGTTTCGATGTTATTATGTGTGTTTTGAGGCCTCGAGTAGGTCCGTGTGATGTTATATGACTTTTTGGTATGTTTGGATGTGGTCCCGAGGGGCTCGGGTGAGTTTCGGACGGGTTGCGGACTATTTCTCCTTCATTATGCACTGTTGGTTCTGCAAAACTCTAGTACAGATCTCGATCGCATAGGCTTATTTGGGCCTGAGACATTTTTGTTCAATGCGATCGCGAAGGTAGGAAAGCGATCGCGTAGTTGAGGACTATTGTAGTTAGCGAATGCGAGGCTAATGCCGCGTTCACGTAGAGTATTTGAGGCAGGAGCTGGGGCCAGGTGTTGTTATATGCGGTCGTAGTGGGAAGGACGTGATCGCGTAGCTTTGAGGAGTCAGCTATTCGCGATCGCGATTGTGTTTACGCGATCATGTAGTGTATTTTCTGGGCCAGTGCAGTTTTCTTCTTCGCGATCGCGAGGGTATATCTGCGATCACGATTCATTGATTTGCCCAGTGGTTATAAAGTACTCTATTTCGAGGATTTCGGCCCTTTTTGCATTTTGGGGGCTATGGAGCTCGGATTGAGGCGATTCTTGAAGCAACTTTTACCATATGAATTGGGGTGAGTGTTCTCTACTCAGTTTTTGGTTATATTCCATGAATCTATCTTCGATTTTTGCAGTTGATTGATGAATATTAAAGAGGGAATTGGGGGTTTTGGCCTGAAGTTTCATAATATGAATTTTTGAGTTTTGAACACCGATTTGGAGTCGGATTTGAGTGAAACTAGTATGGTTGGACTCGTAACTGAACGGGTTGTCATATTTTGTGAGTTTTGTTGAGTTTCGAGGTGCGGGCCCGGGTGTGATTTTTGGCTGTATTCGGGATTTGATCTTTATCAATTGTAATTGCTTCCTTGGGTTTTATCTGATGTATTTGAGTTGTTGTTGGCTAGTTCTGAGCCGTTCGGAGGTCTCTACGCGCGTGATGGCATTCTTGGAGCATCGTTTGGCTTGCTCGATGTCGAGATTGGCCTGTTTAAGATAAGTAACTCTTCTAAACTTAGTGCTGAGGGTATAAAACCCCTAATTATGTGCTATGTGATTGGTGTGAGGTGATGCACATGCTAGGTGACGGGCGTGTGGGCGTGCACCCTGTGAATTGTGACTTTGTTGATCCCAGGGCACTGAATAGTGGCCCTATTTTTGTTGATAGCTATGTTTTTACCATGTTATAAAGTAAATGAGCTACACATCATGCTAGATATCATGTTTAGGCGTTATGCTAATATTGTTAGGACCCATAGTGGTTGTTTCTTGCTGTCATCTCATTGATTTCATTGATATTTCGTACTCAGCCGTATTCATGCATTCATATCATATCTCAGTCTCAGTTGTTACTTATTGATACATCATATCATTGTTCCGGGTCAGTTTTCATGACATTGTGAGCCCGTAGGTGAGAATGGAGAGTGATGACTGAGTGAGGCTGAGAGCCTGATTATGAGTGACAGTCATGGGATCGGGCTGCACGCCGCAGCGGTTATATTGATGATTATGATAGCGCTTGGGCTGTAGGAGCCCCTCCGGAGTCTGTAACACACCCCCAATGAGCGCGGATGATATTATTGAGGGATGGATTTCCCTGGACATGGATTTGTCCGAAGTATTGATATATGGAGATGGATTTCCCTTTTTCCTCAGTACCGAGTGACTATAGTCATTATTGAGTATGTTCCGGGATGGATTTCCCTGGATCGCATGGGCCATATACGGTACCGGGTGGTTGAGCATTTATATATTATTGAGGGATGGATTTCCCTGGGCATGGATTTGTCCGAAGCACTTGTTACCTGGAGATGGATTTCTCCACAGGGGTGGATTACCCTTTATCCTCAGTACTGGGCGACTTATAGTCAATGTTCTATATGTTCCGGGATGGATATCCCTGGGTCGTATGGGCGATATACAGTACTGAGTGGTTGAGTGGGATGCCATGAGGTTGAGTACTCTGAGAGTGTGAGTACATGATTCATCTCTGAGATACATGGCATTGGAATGCATATATGGCATACATGCATGAGACGCATTTTCCTCATGTAGTATGGTGTCACATCATTCATGACATTTTTTTACACACATTGATATGCTGTCATATAGAAGTATCTCACACCTGCTATCTAGAAAGAAAAAATAGAACACCTTATTTATTGTGTAAAAGGATTTTTCTGAAAGAGAAATACAGTTTACAAACTATCTCATGTTTCATGACGTTTTCGGTAAAGAATTTTGGGTTTTCACTGATATTCTTGAAAGGTGGAATATTTTTGGGAAAATATGAAAAGACTGAGCATTTTATCTCTGAGCTGCTTCTTTATGTACTTGCTTTACACTGTTATGAACTGCTATTGATTATTGGTGTTGGACCCGACCTATGTTCCAGCTCGTCACTGCTTTGAATCTGAGGTTAGGTTTGTTACTTTTTGAGTAGATGGGGTCGGTTGTACTCATACTACATTTCCTGCACATTGCGTGCAGATCCTAGATGCCGATGTTGTTGCGTTCGATGGTTGTTGGATTTGAAGGCGTACCTGCGTTCCTGCTGTAGCTGCCTCATGTTCACGGTAGCCTTAGATTACAGAATTCTGTTTATGTACTTTTCAAACAGAGGATGTATTTTCTTCATATCAGCTTTGTAAATTCTATTCTTAGAAGCTCATGATTTGTACTACCAGTCCTTAGGAAGTGTAATAAATCCAGATAATTTATTTTGTTTAACTGACTTATTAGAAATGTTGAAATTGAATTAGTTAGTAGTTGGCTTACCTAGCTGGTTGGGTTTGGTGCCATCACGACTAGTGGATTTTGGGTCGTGACGCCACACTTATGCTCCGCATAGCAACAACCAATCCACACAATAATTCACATGTACTAACATCACAACAACACGACATATCAACTCGTACCACAAATGCCCATAGGCCACAACCTTTCCAAAATAACCAACAATATCAATATTTCCACAACAAATAGCCCACGGTTAAAAAATAATGTGTATAGAATTTTCAATAACAACAAAATGACGGGAAGGTAACTCAAGGATGAACAACACACCCTTTAATCCCAACTCCAATTAAAATAGATTAATGATTTTCAGTAACTTCAACTTCAATTATTTGCTTATGGGTAAACTCGATAATGAAGGTATTTCTATGAAATGACAAACTTCGGATTCTAGTGTATGAAATAGGCAATAGTGAAAGAGATGGCACGAACTAGAAACTACGTCTAAATGCGTGAGAATAACCCGACGACAAAAGGATATCATGTAAAGAGTAACTCAACAATAAAGGAAGTCACATAATCATAAAAGAGGTAACAACTTCAACTAAAGCATATAAGAGTAAACTTGACAAGTAAAGGATGTGACATGTAACAACAACTTCAAATAAAGCATGTGGGAGTAAACATGACAAATAAAAGATATAACATGTGATAACAATTTCAAATAAATACATGAAGGAAGCCTAAGAGTCTAAACCGGTCAATTTTCACATATAAGCCCGAGTACGTACTCGTCACCTCGCGTACACGGCTTTCACATGACACAAATAGAACAAACGACTCAAATCCTAAGGGGTTGTTTCCCCCACACAAAGTTAGGCAAGATACTTACCTCAAAGAATCCAAATCAATACTCTAAAATGACCCTCTCGTGTAAACAATCTCCGAACAGCTCAAATTTAGCCAAAATAACTTAATATCATAAATAAAAACCATAGGAAACAATTCCGGATAATAAAGCTTCGATCTTTAATGAAAACTAAAAAGTCAACCCAGAAGGTCAGCCCCGGTCTCGCACCTCGGAACCCGAAAAAACTCACAAAATCCAAACACCCATTCCGATATGAGTCCAACCATACAAAAATTATCGAATTCCGACATCAAATCAACCTTTAAATCTCATTTTACATTTTTGAAAGTTTTTATAAGAATTCTCATTTTCTCCAATTCAAATTACTAATTTAATGATAAAAACAAAGATGGAATCATGAAATATAATCAAATCCGGGTCAAGAACACTTACCCCAATCCAAAGCATGAAAATTCCCTTCAAAATCGCCCAAAACCGCGCTCTCTCACTCAAAAAGTGATAAAAATATCATAACCCTCGAAATAGAGTACTTTATGTTCTACCTAGTGATTTACTCATCGCGATCGCGGAATATGCTTCGCGATCGCAAAGCAAAAAGCATAAGCTGCCAAAAATCCCTACGCGAACGCGTGAAAGCAACCGCGAACGCGGCACACAGTCTCCCTCAACCTTCGCGGACGCGTTTACAACCTCACGAACGCGGAGAGTAAGACAATTGATGCCCCTTCCAGTTCCTTATACGCGATCGTGTATCCCCTGACGCGAACACGAAGACAAAAATCTCAAAGCCACGCGAACGCGGTTGCCTCTTCGCGACTGCGAAGAACAAAAATGCCAGCTTCCACAGAACTCTATGCGAACACAATTGCTTCATCGCGATCACGATGAAGAACACCAGATAACGGGAATCAACAGTTCAAAAATAGGAAAAAATGGCTCGTAGCCCATCCGAAACACATCCGAGGCCCTTGGGACCCCGTCCAAACATACCATTAAGTTCCATAACATAGCGTGGACCTGCTCGAGGCCTTAAATAACGTCGAACAACATCAAAACTATGAATCACACCTCAAATCGAACTTAATGAGCTTATGAACTTTCAACTTCTACAACTCGCGTCGAATCATGTTAAATCATCCCGGAATGACGTCGAATTTTGCATGCAAGTCCCAAATGACACAACAGAGCTATTCAACTCCCGTAATCGCAATCCGAACTCCATATCAACAAAGTCAACTCCCGGTCAAACCTCTCAACCTTCCAAACCTTCAACTTTCCAACTTTCGCCAAAATGCATCAAATCAACCTACGGACCTCCAAATCCAAATCCGGAAACACGTCTAAGTCCAAAATTACCATACAAAGCTATTGGAATCATCAAAACACCATTCCGGAGTTGTCTAAATAAAAATCAAACTCCGGTCAACTCTTTTCACTTAAGCTTCTAAAACAAGAATTGTTCTTCCAAATCAATCCCGAATCATCCAAAAACCGAAGTCAACCATACACGCAAGTCATAATACATAATACGAAGCTGCTCGAGACCTAAAGCCGACAAACGGGACGCTAATTCTCAAAACGACCGGTCGGATCATTATATTCTCCCCCTCTTAAACAAACGTTTGTCCTCGAACGTGCCAAGAACCATTCTGAAGTCATCAAATCATTAAATGTACTCATCATACACATACTCACGGGTGATCCCAAGTCACCCAAATCCACATAGGCCCGACAACACCATCTCAACTGAATATTATTCCTTCCACCCACACTGATAAACTTTAGAACCAAATTTTTTTTCACCATCCGATCCTTTCCCAAAGACCCGATTCCTACATAAACACACTGTATCGACCTCAACCAGTTGTAATGGCTCATGCATACACCCATAAGGTATAACCAAACTACATAACACATCACACATATGCCCATACAAACAACTCTGACCACGATAGTTGCCCATAACCAAATCCAACACCGGTAAATAATCTCATAACAGCTAGAACCTTGTTCAAAACCTTCACAACACTGAAAACGATGTAAGAAATATGAAGATCTCATAATCATCCACCCGAATCAACCAGTCATACCCAACGCCACTTGGGCACACACCTCACAAGCTAAAACGCACAACGCGAATATGACTAAATATTGAAAGAGAAACATATGAGACAGCTATCACACAAGTCCGACAGGCACAACTCCCTATCAGTACCATACTACTAATTCGTTCCACAAGGGAGAAGCACAACATATGAACTAATCACAAAGATCACATTCTAATATAACTCCACCGCAGCACGTAGCCCCGTTCAAACATATCAAACCACACAAAAACGCGAGGATCCCATCCTCGGCTCCGAATCACAAGTAAAATACACATCATACCAATCGAAAACTTCTACTAACTCAATTCCCCAAAACAAAATCACAACATGTAACGGACTTCCCATACCGGTAAAGTACCTAAATCACAAATCGTAACCAAGCCACCCATAAATCACATCAAAACCTACCGTAATGAGTAACAGAAAGTTCATTCTAGTCTTATACCTCTCAATAGTGAACAAACCAAGACGATAGATACAAGTTACCACTATAGAAACTCCCAACAGGGGTAAACACATAAGCAGAGTACATGAATGTGCAGAAGAGTAGTATGAGTACACCACAATGGTACCCGGTAAGTATCAAGCCTAACCTCGGTAGAGTAGTGACGAGGCCAGGACAAGACACCTACTAGGATAACAAAACTTAATAGTATAGTATAGGCTAATAATGAAAATGAGGAAATAGTGGCAATAAAAGCAATACAACAAGGTAAGCTACGACTGAATTTAAAGCAATAAAGGCAACAAGGAATGAACACATAATATGGACATCAAGAAAAAAATGCTGACAATTACAAGTGAGATAAAAGAGAGATATCAAAAAGAATCACAACCGAGGTACCGTCTCGTAACCTCATTTATCAATCACAGTCACAATTTTTCTTTATACCGCCACGTGAGCCTTACATTTAGATAGTTCTGAAAATAGTTTTCCCGAAATAGCTACACGCACTTTAGCCCACCTCATGTCGTCGCTTGGCTTCAAGTAATTCCCTTACTAGCAACACGCACATAAATCTCACCTTATGCCACTGCATGCACATAATCCCCTTATCCTTATACCGCTGTATGTGCATCAACATCACAACACAATAATAACTCGCACCACAAGTGCTCATATGCCACAACTTGTCAAAAGAATCAACAATACCAATGTTTCCACAACAAGTAGCACATGGCTCAACCACAATGTGTACAAGAATATCAACAATAACAAAATAAAGGTGAATGGCTCAACAAGAAAGATATCTCAATAATTTAACAACTTCGCCTTAATGTGATAACGACTTTTATAACTTTAACACCAATAAATCAACAAGAAGATATTCCATGAAATAAAAACTTCAAGTAAGGTAATTCGGCAATTAAAGAATTAACAAGACAATAAGGAAGGCAATATCTTCAACTAAAGTATGTAAAAGCAAAATAACAAGTAAGAGATAGAACAAGTGTTAACAATGTCAAATAAAGCATGTACGGATAGATTAGCACATATAAAGGTAGATTAACAATGAAAGATATAACATGGTATGCAATTCAATTAAAGGCATAAAAAGAGTCTAATTAGCCTAAATTGGTCAAATACTAGATATAGCCCGTGTACCTACTCGTCACCTTGCGTACACGACTTTCACATAACACAAATAGCACAATCAACCCAATTCCTATGGGGTAGTACCCCCCCCCCCCTCCCCGCACTAAAATTTAGCCATAATAACTTAATACCATAAATACAAAACATAAGAAACTATTCCGGATAATAAAGTTGCAATCTTTAAAGAAAATCAAAAAGTCAACCCCAGGCTCGCACCTCGGAACCCGACAAAACTTACAAAATTCGAATGCCCATCTAATAACGAGTCCAACCATACTAATATTATCCAATTTTGGGCTCAAATCGACCTTCAATTCCTCAATTTATAGTTTAGGAAGTTTTCATAAAATTTCCCAAATTTTCCAATTCAAAACACTAATTAAATAATATAAACAATGATTGATCCATGATAATAATTAAATCTGAGTTAAAAATACTTACCCCGATCAAATCCTTAAAAATCCCTTCAAAATCGCCCAAAACCGAGCTCTCTAACTCAAAAGATGAAAAATAACTCTAATCCTCGATGCAACTCCAACTCTAGCCCAGTAATTTCCACTTCTGCGGTCCAAAACGCGCACATGTGCTCCCACTTCTGCGAGCAATAGGGTGCTTCTAGGCTCCCGCTTCTACATAAGTTGACCGCACATGCGGTCCCTCATAACTTGCTCAAAGTCTGCTTCTACAAACGGGTCGTCGCTTCTGCGGGTGCGCACCTGCACCCAGGTGTCAGCACCTACGACCTTCCCCTGGCCAGCCTCCTTCGCTTCTGCAATCTCCCAGCCGCACCTGCGGCCAAGCCCACCGCAGGTGCGTTGACACCAGAACATCTGCTGTTCAACACCAATTTCTCCCAAGTCTAAATGGATCCGAAATCAATCTGAATCATGCCTGAGGCCCCCGAGACCCCATCCGAACATACCATCAAGTCCCAAAACACATAACGAACCTACTCGAGTTCAAAAATCATATCAATCAACATCGAATCTACGAATCGCATCCCAATTCAAGCCTATTGAATCCATGAACCTTAAACTTCTAAAACTAACGCCGATTCATGTCAAACCAACTCCGATTGACCTCAAATTTTGCACACAAGTCATAAATGACACAACGGACCTACACCAACTCCCAAAACCAAAATTCGAGTCCGGTATTACAAAGTCAACTCTCAGTCAAACTTCTCAAACTTTCAACTTTCTAACTTTCCCCAATTCAATCCAAATTAACCTATGGACCTCCAAATCAATATTCGGACATACTCCTAAGTCCAAAATCACCATACACAGCTATTGCAATCATCAAAATTCCACGTCGGAGTCGTCTACACAAAAGTCAAACTCCGTTCATCTCTTTCAACTTAAGCTTCCAACTATAGAACTAAGTGTTCCAATTCACTCCGAAACTCACCTGAAACCAAACCAACCAACCCAACAAGTCACATAACCGCAATATAACATAGAGAAGGCAATAAATAGGGGAACATGACTAAAATACTCAAAACGACCGGCCGAGTCGTTAGAAATATAAATCTTATAGAGGAATGAATATCAATATAAAGCTAAATGGAAAGAAAAAGCAACAAATGACAACAAGAAGTAAATAGATAATAATGCAGTAAAGTAATTAGAACACAGTTAAAGTACCAGTGGACCCAATTAAGAAAAATGACAACCAATTAATCAAGTCGTTCTAACTTAAGGTTTAAAACGATAAATCACCCCGAGGTACCACACCTCATAATCACGAGTCACGAATCCAAATCACAAATTAAATTCACATGGCACCTTGTGTCCACATTATCAATCATAACGCATCGACAACTCACGTATTGTACGGATAACTCACGTACCAATATCAAAACCCACTTGACATGGTCACAGGCTCAATATCACAATCCCGGTGTGATCACGGGCTCAATATCACAATCCACCTGGCATGATCACATGCTCAATATCACAATCTTCTCGGCATGGTCACAGGCTCCAATCCAACCATATCACAAAGAAGGCAGATATACAAGAATGCATGTACATGGTCAATGAACATCTGATTTTATGCTCCTGGACTGGTATAAATGAGATGTTACGATGTATGCATGTGCAAGTGCATTATCACAGCTCAAATCAACAAGTAATATCATATATATCGAGTAGGACAATGAAAACAACACAACAAATCACGTAATATGTATGACACACACAAGGAAGTCACCACCAAACGAATATCATCAATAATATGTCCCTAGTCCATCACATATCATCCCTTTCATATCCCCCTTTGTCTCACCGTGTGCACAATAATAAAGTAAATACCTGCCGTGTCTCGCCACACGCGCATCAATAATTATCCCATTTGTTTCACCACATGCGCAAACCCCATATATATATATATATATATATATATATATATATATATAGAGAGAGAGAGAGAGAGAGAGAGAGAGAGAGAGAGAGAGCCCGCCTTGTCTCGTCGCATGAGCAATATCAATAATAATAGCACGATAGAAACCTCGTGCAAACACCCCAACAATCCTCTCCAAGTCCACATTTTCCAAAGCACAACAACACAACTTATCAACTCGCACCACACGTGCTCATATACCACAATGTTGCCAAAACAATAATACCAATATCACAACAATACATAGCCCACGGCTCAACAATAATGTATACAAGAGTCTCAACAACAATACACTGAAATGGAAGAATAAACTCTACAGTGAAAGATAATCCATGTAATAACGACTTCAAAATTAAATGCATAAAAGTAAAGTCAACAATGAAAGATATAACATGTAATAACGACTTCAATTAAATGCATATAAGTAAAGTTAAGAGTCTAAATCGATCAATTTCCATATATAAGCCCATGTACAAACTTGTCACCTCATGTTCACGCATTCCACATAATCCAAATAGTGCAATTATACCAAATCCTATGGGGTAGTCCCCCCCCCCCCCCCCCCCCCACAAAGTTAGGCAAGATACTTACCTCAAAGAAGTTAAATCAATACTCTAAGAAGACCTTCCCGTGTGAAACAACCTCCAGACTGCTCGAATCTAGCCAAAATAACTTAATATCATAAATAAAAGTCATCGCAAACGATCTCGGATAATAAAGATTCTATCTTTAATGAAAACCAAATGTCAACTAATAAGTTAACCTCGGGCCCATGCCTCAGAACCCGACAAAAGTCACAAATTCCGAACACCCATTCCGATACGAGTCCAACCATACCAAAATCATCCAATTCCGACCTCTAATCGTCCTTCAAATCATCAATTTATGTTTTAGAAAAGTTTTACTAAAATCCCCAGTTTCTCCAATTCAAATAATCAATTAAATGCTAAAAAAAGGATCAAATCTGAGTAAAAAATACTTACCCCAATGAAAATCGTGAAAATCCCCTAAAGTATTACCCAAAACCGAGCTCTCTAACTCAAAATGTGATAAAATAACAAAAGCCCTCAAAATAGAGTACTATATAGGTCTGCCCAGGGGTCCTCTTTGCGATCGCGGGACCTACTTCGCTATCGCGAAGAACAAATCATCAGCTACCAAAATTACTTCTTCGCAAATGCGGTCTGAAGCCCGCGAACACGACCTACACATGCCCTGGCCTTCGCGAACACGGAGGGCAACACACAAACGTGGAAGGCAAACACTTGACTGCCTCGTCAAGCCTTCACCCTGCGCGAACACGGCAATCTGAGCACGAACGCATTGACCACCAGCCCTCTAAACATTCGCGAACAAGACAGATATCTCGCGAACGCGATGAGAAAATTCCCAGCCACCCAAAAATACTCTTTGCGATCGCGATGAATTGCAGAACATCAGAAAAACCAGTAACTCTAAAACAGGAATAAATGGCTCGTAGCCCATCCGAAAAATACCCGAGGCCCCCAAAACCCTGTCCAATCACATCAACCAGTTCCAAAATATAACGCAGACCTGATCGAGGCCTCAAACCACACCAAACCACATCAAAATTACGAATTGCACCTCAATTCAAGCCTAATAAACTAATGAACTTTTAACTTTCAAAACTCACACCGAACCATATCAAATCAATTCGGAATGGCCTCAAATTTTGCATGCAAGTCCCAAATGACAAAATAGATCTATACCAACTCCCGAAACCACGATACGAACCCGATATCAACAAACTCAACTCTCAGTCAAACCTATCAACCTTTTAAACCTTCAACTTTCCAATTTCTGCTAAAAGCACCATACCAACATGCGGACATCCAATTCCAAATCCGGACACATGCCTAAGTACAAAATCACCATACGAAGTTATTGGAATCTTCAAAATTTCATTCCGGAGTTGTCTACACAGAAGTCAAACTCCGGTCAACTCTTACATCTTACGCTTCTAAAATGAAAATGTGACGACCCGGCCGGTCGTCTTAAGAATTAACGCCCTGTTTCCCTATTAACCGCTTTCCTCAACTATATTTATGCTATTTTGTTTTGTCGGGATGTTCGGTTTTGAGTTTCGGGGAGTTTTGGGACACTTAGTCCCTAAATGAGAGCTAAAGTGTTGGAAAGTTGACCCTAGTCGGAACAGTGTAAAGACGGACTCGGAATGGAAATCCGATGGTTTCGTTAGCTCCGTTGGGTGATTTCGGGTTTAGGGGCGTGGTCGGATTGTGTTTTGGAGGTCCGTAGCTAATTTAGGCTTGAAATGCCGAAAGGTCAAAATTTGAAGTTTCCGGTTCGATAGTGAGATTTTGATCCGAGGGTCGGAATGGAATTCCGAGAGTTACAGTAGTTCCGTTATGTCATTTGGGATGTGTGTGCAAAATTCCAGGTCATTCGGATGGGGTTTGATAGACTTTTTGATCGAAAGCGTGTTTTTAGAGTATTTGGGATTCCTAAGCTTGAATCCGATGAAAAATAGGTGTTTTGATGTTGCTTTTAGCGTTCCGAAGGTTGGAACAAGTTTGAATGATGTTTTAGGATTGGTTGGCAGGTTTGGTTGAGGTCCCGAGGTCCTCGGGTGTGTTTCGGATGCTCAACGGGTCATTTTGGAACTTGTTAGAATTGCAGAAAATCTGGTATCTGGTTTCCTTAATCGCGTTCGCGGCCTTCCCTCCGCGTTCGCGTAGTGTGTCACACCTCCTTTTTTACACACCTACCCCGAAGGATAATGTATAAGGGAGTTTTTCCATTTTATGTGACATTATTCGATATGGGATTATTTATTTATTTAGAGTCGCCACTTGGGATATGATTGACTTTTGGTGTCCCAAGTCACCGGTTTAACTTGAATCCTAGATCGAGGAAAATTTCGACTTCCCAGTTGGAGTCCGCGAACCAGAAATTCTGAATAAGGAATTCTGTTGACCCGAGGGAAGGTGTTAGGCACCCCCGGATCCCGTGGTTCTAGCAAGGTCGCTTAAACTATTATACTTGGCTGAAAATCAGATTTTAATACATGTCATCCTATGGTGCAGTTTTAGATTTTCTTACCGCTTTTGATTAATAATAAAGTTTTAGGAAACTGAACGTCGTTTAAAATATATTTTCAGATCACGTCACATGAAATGCACCCGGATCCTCGACACATTTTATTCAACGTTTTGGGATTTGGATTTGGGTCGCATGAAATGCACACCCGTGTTTAGGAAGGTAAGATTATTAAAAAGCGCGCCTAAAGCGACTAACGTGTTATTAACTTCGCGGGAGGCCGTGAAAATTCGCTAAACGGCACATCCTGAATTCTAAGTATTTTATTATAAGCATTTAAAGAGGGCCACGCAATTTATGGGTTTTATTTGGCGTGGCTCACCTCATTTAATTATTTAAAAGCCATCCTAGAGCAAACTATGATTTTCTATTGGATTCGTCTCTAAAGGGCCCTAATTAATTAATATTATTAATTGCTATTATTTAAAGCAATCAAGGAATTTGGGCCCCCAGTTCAAGTACACACTCGAACAAGAGGAAAACCTCTTAATTCGAGCATGCTACTTAACTAACGAGCTCGAAATCCGAATTACAAAATTGACCCTGATGATCTACTAGGAATTCCAGCCTTCAGTGATTCTTTTGGGCCTCAATGACTGGTCCAGGACTGTGGACACACAATCAGATTCACGAGGTTAGTGGATTAATACTATAATTTTCTGAAAATTTAACAGTAGGCCCAAAATGATTAACTAACATGGCTACTAACTAAATGTTGAAATTTCGATTGCAGTACCATTTTTAACTGCTTACGCTGATTTGGATACCAGTTCTACCATCATTTACATAAGGAGGTGAGATTAAGGCAGGAAAATTATCATATGCAATATTTACAAAGTGATGATGACAAATAGCTTGATGATTAGCAGAACCAGAGGATTGTTTTTAGAAATTGAGACTATTTAGACTTAACAAATCAACATATACAGATATAAACATATTCTAATGGCCATTAAACCAGTTGAGATCATTTTCGAGAGCCAATGTGGGATCATACAACGTGTCAATTAAACTATTGAATGATTCAAGCCAAATACTGATTTTAGATCTACGTTTCAGGCCTGGATATGGATTTGTATACTAAAAAAAGATGCGGTTAAGGCTTAATTCCAGCACTGCGTTTAAACCTATGCGAATTATTGATAAATCCTGTGGCCATGGATTCAACTCTGCCTCAGTATCAAAACTCTATCTAAAATCGAATTATACTAACATCTATACTAATATAGTCCTCCTAATACATGCTAAACAGAATCTAACCAATATAGCTTAGTTTCAGCTACAACAACTAAACGTTAAATGCTAACACGATCTACAGTTCATAGCTGCTATAGCCCAGTTATGAAGTCCAATTATACAGTCCGTGAGTTTAAGAGAATACACATCAAAGCAAATATACATCAACTAATATCTACTTTAACTACAAATATAGAATGAACACAAAGCTGGAGGCCAAGGCATGAATACTTTTATTTCATCTTTCAATTCGAGGCTACATCGAGGCTAATTCGAGTGTGTACCTGGAATGTAATGAAATGGAAAAGAAGAAGAGGATCAGCAGGGTCACAGCAGTTCAGCAACAGAAATTAGAGGCTTGAGATAATATCACAAACTCAAAAAAGCAATATCAACCACCAAGAACAATTTCAACCAATCAACCAACCAAAATAGCTCAAATACACCCAAAATGACTCGAATTAGAACCCAGGAACTTTCTGAAACTTCAGTGACTAAAGTTGAGCTAAGAGATGAGAATCAATGATTAAAACTCAAAATTAACCTAGAGGATTCAATGTAACAGTGTTTTGATCTTCTTTGGATTTGAAATTCAAATTTGGATGCTAAAATTTGCAGAAATTGTTTATGGGGGAAATTTTAGAAGCTGGAAATTTTGGGGAATTTTTCAGATGTTCAAACCTTGAGAAACTTTTGGGGGGAGTTTTTAGATCTGAAACTTTTTGGGAATTTTCAGGGGTTCAAACTTGGTAAAGAAGGCAGGGGTACTGCCTTTTATAGGCAGAAAATCAGGGAAACTTCTAGATTTTTGTTTTACCTCTTTTCCCCCTCTTTTATTTCAGTTTTTATTAGTTAAACCTTCATTTTTTGACTTGTTTCTCAAGTTACTGCCCTAAGTTTCTGAAATTAGAATTAAGGCCCTATTTTAGAAGGTCCTAGAAGATTCTAGTTTAAACTACAGCATTCCTACCCAATCCTGAGTACCCAAGCTACCCCTGAACCAATTTTGAAATTACTAACTTAATACTAAACTAAACCTCAACCTCTTTTACCCTAGTTAAAGATTATCAGCTATAACCAAACAATACCAATAAGAAAACCTAACAATTGACTAATTAATCAAACTAGAATAACTCCTAATTAACACTAAATCCCTAAAGCTAAATTTAAGCTAAAGTCAAATTAATATCACAACTAAAATCAAACACGAAGTTTAAAAAGACAATATTATGCTTCCAACCGTCAAACTTAATGAAAATTAAGACTCAAATCAAAATAAAATGAAGAACTCAAATACACAGAATCAGAAATCAAATTGCAATCCGATGGTTAAAAATTAAACAAACAACTGAATCATATGAGCGGAGAGAAATTAACTACTATTGGAACAAATTAAAACCCTAAATTAAATCCTAAAACTAAAATATTGAAGATGGATTGAAAGAAAACAAAACAGAATTCATATAGAAAAAAATAACAAATAACGAGGAAAAAGAATTTCAAGAACACTAACTAATTTTGAGACTTGAACTTGAATGATCTCGGGTTTGGGTCCTCAAATAATGTTATGTACTTGTGCTTACTAAGAACAACACATAACATTATTCCAGAACCCAATCGAACACTGGTGACCTTAAAAAAAATTTGAACTCTTGATAGCAAACCCTATATCTAAGATTTGAAACTTTTCAATTGGATTTGGGGAAAATAGCTTGGGGATTCATGTAGAGGAGAGGGAGGGGAGTATGGGGTGTGAGTTTGGTAGGGTTTGGGTGGCGGCGCCGCCGTGCACGATGGCGGCGGCGCCTAGGGTTTAGTATATTCGAGGAATTCCAGTGACTTTCGAGGAAAGCCAATGGTGGCATAGGCATGAGGAGGACGAGGCGGAGCTTTGGTGTTATTTTGGAGGCAGTTGGAGCTCCGCCACCGCCGTGGGCGATTTTCGGCGGCGGTTTGCGGCGGAAGGCGGTGGGGTTGAACAGGGTACGAGGAAGGAAGGAGTTTGTCTTTAGGGTTTTCAAAGTTTTCAGACAATTTTATTTAAAATCAAGAAGAATTATGGACCGTTGGATTAGAGTGGATGGATGGCTTGGATTTAATTGGCATTAATTCAAAACGACGTCGTTTTGAATTTTAGAATGCTGGACCGGATCTGTGGGTCATTTCAGCTGGGGCGTGTTTGGTCCGATTTTGGGGCGAGATTGGGCTTGATTTTGGCCCAAAGCTGGGTATTTTATGAAGGCAAATTGTTTTCTTTAGTTCCTCTTCTTTTGTTTATTTATTTATTTATTTCTGAATTTTGCAAAAAAACAAAAGACCCAAAGTAACTCTACAATTGTGCTAATTAATTTTTAAATTAACTAATTCCTAAGAAAACTAAAACAAAGTAAAAAATGCAAAAGAAACATTTTTGGTATTTCTTTATTTTTGGCAATATCAATTTACTAATAAAATGCTAAAATTGGATCCTGAATGCTATTATGCTATTTTTTGTAATTTTTCTTTCATTTTTCATGACAACTAAAAAAATGCACATAAAATGCAAACAAAACACAAAATCACGCAATTAATTCCTAAAAATTCAAATATTAAAAGAAAATTTCTAATTTTAATGAATTCTAAGGAGTGATTTGAGCGCGGCAAAAATCACGTGCTCACAGCTGCCCCTCTTTGCTCGAAGACATGAAGGGTTTTCGGGCAAAGATAAATGAGCAACATGAGGGATTTTTGCCTGCTTGGCACTCCAGGAGAAGCATTTTGAAAACCGTCTGACCGAACCCTGCTTCAAAGGTTGCCTACATATCCTTGGCTATAAAGGAATCAGGTCAGTGTAGTTCTGGAAAGTTTGGTAGCTGGGACTACCAGGAGCTGTGATTTCACTGCTGTTGCTGCTGCTAGTGCTTGCTGACCTCCTTATTACACCAAAAGGAAAATCAAAGCTAAGCTAGCTATGCCTATCAACTATGAGTTACAAGATTCCTATCTATAATTCTCTTGAAACTTGATCTTGAGTCTTAGCTGATTTTGCTGTGGACCCTGATCTGAATCTTGATGCTCGTAAATTGTAGGTGTTTGTTTCTTTCTGCAGCATTGGGTCAAAACGGGATCAGCGGAACTTGTGACTTCAATCAGATTTTAAGCAATCCGCACCCTTGTTTGCTTCACATTTGAGTTCATTTCTTTTTGTTCTTTTCTTCTTTTCTTTATTCTGGATTGAGACTCATTCCATCGGTCATCTCGCATCCTATGTCTTGAGGTCAACCTGCTTAAGATACCAAAACAAACAAACGAACGAAATTTCCTGCCCCAATTTTCACTAGGAAAATTTCGTGAGTTAGTTGTGACACATATCTAAGCGATCAAATCAGGATTGTGTATCCTTGTGAGTGAATCCAGGTTATGCTGGGAAATTACCGGGTTATGCCGGAAAAGAAAAAGGGTCCTCGGGTTATGCCGGGACGAAAACAAAAAGAAGCTCCTTGGGTAATGCCAGGGAGACCCACGGGTTATGCTGAGATTGGAAAGAAAAAAGCTCCCTGGGTTAATGGCCAGGGAGTATCCGA
>NW_017675071.1:61639-65192 GCF_001879085.1 Nicotiana attenuata
CCTAATGTTGGCTAAAGGGAAAATGCTCAACTCAGGGGTTGGAGCCCTAATGTTGGCTAAAGGGAAAACGCTCGGAAGCTCAACTCAGGAGTTGGAGCCCTAATGTTGGCTAAAAGGAAAACGCTCAACTTAGGGGTTGGAGCCCTATGTTGGCTAAAAGGAAAAATGCTCAACTCAGGGGTTGGAGCCCTAATGTTGGCTAAACCAAGTAATAGGTTGATATTGGGAATTCTAAACTATCCTTTTTTGGGATTCTTTTGTTATCTCTTTTTTTCTCTTTTTTTTCCATTTTTGATAAGATGCAGGAAAGAACTTGGAGGAAACTTCCCTTTTGCATTGACTATTTGCTGCAAAACTGTTTCAGCACTTGCGCGTTTCTTTTCTTTTGGCTGCACCTGTTTTTGTGCGGTTTCCTGGATTGCACGTGTTTCAATTTTCAAACAAAGAACAATTTTTAGTTTGAAACGGTGGTTGGTTTTGTGGCCTTGATCGCTTGATCCTGGCCTAGCTTCTGTTGAGAACCTCTGCTGCTTGCTGGTTTTGAAGATTCTTCTCTCTTTCAAACCGGATGGCTCATCTTGCAGGCTTTCATGACAACTCGCCCGCGTGGGGCTCCGGCCTTTCACTTTATTCTGCCTTTAAGACCTTTGTCCTTGACTTTTTTTGTTTTTCTCTTTCAATAGCTTTGATTTCAAAGCATCCGCCATCATGGCCAGTCGGGATTGACTTGATGCACCAGCTGAGGCTGGGTACTTTTCTTTAGCTTTTGTTAGGGGGAGCCCTGTAAAGCCAGTCCTGCCACCTTTTCTTTGTAATAGCTTCGGAATCAGCGTTAGACCGAAAGGGATTCAAGAAAAAGTAAGCAAGAAGATGAATTTAAAGAGAAACGTCCCTTTTAGGGGAAGAGAATGACTTATCTGGGGGTGCATGCAAGCTTCAAATAAACATGACATGCTTCTTGGACTAGATGCCCGACCCGCACAAACTTTCCCAACTTCTCGTAAACTCAATGACCCGTGTCTCAAAACTAGGGAACCTTGCCAGGACTCTTTCAGTGGTGGGAGATGTCTTCTCTTCGGCCGACGGCGCCCTTTGCGGGTTTTCGCCAATCGACCTCTCTCATTTCTCTTCTCACCGTCGCCCGATAGTGCTCTTTACGAGTTTTCACTAAGCAGACTCTCTCATTTTCAATTTCTCTACTCACCGTCGCGTTATGGTGCCCGTAGGTTTTCACCGATAAGACTCTCTCGTTTTATTTCTCTCAATTTGATTGCATCAGATTCCAACAATGATGTTTTCAATTCCCACGCCTTTGCTAATTGATCGGAAGGACTTGGACAAGGTTTTTGGATAAAAAGAATCTTGGATGGAATTAAAACTTTGGAATCGTTTTGGTGGGCTCATTGCCGAGCCATTATATCATCTGCCCCAGTTTCATTTTTGGGGGAATTGGGATTTTTGTTTTGGTGTGACTGAACCCCAGAGAGAGGCTGCCTACGTATCCTTTCGGAATCAAGTCAGACGTAGTTCAGGAAAACATTTGTTTTTGGTTGTTTTTGTTTTTGTTTTGTTTTGTTTTATTCTTTTTTCATTTTTCTTTTCTTTTTTTTTGTTCTTTCTTTTGTTCTTTCTTTTCTTTTTTTTTTCCTTCTTTTTTTCTTTGTCTTTTTTTTAGTAGTACTTTCGGGTTCCAAAGAGGGTAACCAAGGAAGGGTAACTGGCTCAAAGGGTTTGCGAAAGATTGATAGTGTTTGGATAGCAAGAATGAAAGCCTTCGTCATCTCAATTGAACAAAGTCGTCACCACAGAAAATCTAGACATAGTACCTTTTTACTGCATCCGCATTCACAGCTGCTTCGGGATCATTTCCTTCGATGTCTCCCAGATACAATGCTCCTCTCGGCAATATCTTTCTGATGATGTATGGACCTTTCCAATTAGGAGCAAATTTTCCTTTTGCTTCCTGATGATATGGAAGAATGCGCCTTAACACAAGTTGTCCCACTTCAAAATTCCTGGGTCGTACTTTCTTGTTATAAGCGCGGGCCATTCTTTGTTGGTACAACTGCCCGTGACAGACCGCGGCCATCCATTTTTCATCAATTAAAGACAACTGTTCCAGACGAGTCTTGACCCACTCACTGTCCTCAGTCTCTGCTTCCACGATGATCCAGAGAGAAGGGACTTCTACCTCTGCGGGTATAACAACCTCGGTTCCATAGACCAAAAGGTATGGGGTAGCTCCTACCGATGTGCGCACTGTGGTGCGATACCCCAGTAATGCAAAAGGCAACTTTTCATGCCATTGTCTGGAGCTCTGAATCATATTTCTCAAAATCTTCTTGATGTTCTTGCTTGCTGCTTCGGCGGCACCATTGGCTTTAGGTTTATTCTCAAACTGTTCCAATTCTCGATTGATTTTCCTAAAAGCCTCTTCTTCATCATATTCCAGTTCTTGGTTCATTATTTCACAATTAGATAGCGTGTTTGGATCTGGGCATGAAGTCCACAAGCATGTCATGTTATTTAAGGCCGCATTATTAGAACTGAAAGAAAAAGTAAAAAAAGAAGAATAGCAAAATCAGAAAGAATAAAGGGAGATGAACGATGAAATATTGATTTCATTTCTTGGAATTTGAAGATAACAGGGTTTTCATTTGGAAATTAAAAGACAAGAAACTAAAGAAAACACCCGAGTTACACCCTGGAATAACTCGCGATGCAGAAAAAGTGGCAGGACAGGTCTACCGGGACTCCCGCCTGATTGGGAATGGCGTAGACTTCCAATTCTGTAGCTTAGCGTTTGGTCCCATATACAGCACCTCAGCGGTGCTGGAGCCCTCTCCTGGCTGAACCATGTGGGTTTCGTATAATATCTTTCTCATTGCCCCACATATCTCTTCAATCTCTTCGGCCGTAAAGGCCTCATCCTCTTCTTCTTCATTGTATTTTGGCTTGACAAAGGTCTCATACAGATGTGGCAGTGGCTGAGGTAGAACCCATCCCTCCTTCTTTCTCTCATCCGCCCACTCTACATTATCTGGGGTGGGGTGAAAACCTATCCCGAAGAACTTTTCAGTTGTTGGCAGGGTCACTGGTTCACGACATTCCTTGCAGAGCTTTTCCAAGTCCCTTCCCTGGCTTGAAACCATGTCTGATCATTTCTTTGGCCACTATAATCGAGGCATTGGATAGGAAGGGTTGGGGACACGGGTTTCCTTCTTCATGCTGGTCCGCTACCACAACTTCAAAGGCCTGATACACTATGTGCTCACTGCCTTCTCTCGCTTCAAGGCAAGGGACAGATGGGTCCCGATAGATTGACTGTTCATCCTCTCCGTGAACCACGATCTCCTGATCCTCGTGTTCAAATTTCACCATTTGATGGAGGGTAGAGGGTACAACTCCTGTAGCATGGATCCAAGGCCTTCCCAGAAGAAAATTATAGGACGTGTCCATGTCTAGCACTTGGAAAGTCACCTCGAAGTCCACCGGGCCAATGGTCAAGATTAGGTCAATTTCTCCAATGGTGTCTCTTTTGATACCATCAAAG
>NW_017675071.1:68636-76817 GCF_001879085.1 Nicotiana attenuata
ATTTTGGATGATTCAACCTCAAATTTCGGGGTCGAATCTTAAAACAAATTATATATTTGCACGTCCGTGGGGTTATGGGTGAGTCGGGTTTTGGTCCGAGCGTTAGAGTTTGGACCATGTGGGCCCGGTGTCTTAATTTTGGTATTTTTGGAATAATGCTAGAAAATTCATATCTAGGCTATGAGAAGTCGCCATTGAGTCTTTATTAATATTGTTGAATTAATTATGCCTAGATATCACTGTATTGGAGGTGGAATCACGAGGTAAAGCGATAGTTAAGGATTAAGTGGATTTCAAGGCTTTGAGGTAAGTGTTTGGTTTAACCCTAGCTTGAGGGAATAGGAGTTGAGTCTTGTTGCTAATTGCTATGTGATCGAGTACGATGTATAGGCATGGTGACGAGTATCTATACTTTTGTATCTAGCATGACCGTGAGTCCTTATAATGTGATTATCATGATTTGGTTGTGAACTCCGTGTTTATTGGAGGATTTCTATGTTGTGAATAACATGTGAACGATAATAGGATCATTTGATTCCTGGAGCATTGGCTTGAATTGTGATACGAATATCGAAAGTATACGAAATGACTTGATTCTTTGGAGCGTTGGCTCAAAATAGTAAAGTGAATTATAAGATAAGGAAAGTAAGAAAGAGAAAGCGTTGTTGATTATTCCCTTGTCGGGACGTTTGGTTGAACTTGTTGGATTCTTTCCCTTGCCGAGATGGTTGTCAAATATTTGCTTATTTTATGCCCCTTAATTGTGACTGTTGTTTGGGAAGTCAGACTGTTAAATGATGTTGAGGATCGGGTTGCGCGCCGCAACAATAATATATGAAGATCGGGTTACGCGCCGCAACAATGATATATGATAAGTGATATGGGTCGGGTTGCACGCCGCAACAATGATATTGTGGAGCGGGTTGCACGCCGCAACAATGGTAATTATGGAGCGGGTTGCACGCCGCAACAATTATTGAGGTTATGTGGTTACATTTGATTATTGATTCCTTGTTCACTGTGAACCAAAGTTGCTTTAGTTGTTACTCTGGATTATTGTTATTATTGTAACTCCCCATAGCATGTTTCCCCTCCCATGTTGGTAATTGCTTTGTATTCGATTTCCACTGTATATCTATAACTGCACAGGTTTATGTGGTGTCCAGTCTAGCCTCGTCACTACTTCGCCGGGGTTAGGCTAGACACTTACCAGCACATGGGGTCGGTTGTGCTGATGCTACACTTCTGTGCATTTTTGCACAGGTCCAGGTTTTGAGGAGCAGTAGCAGCGGTAGCACGGGAGCAGGCTTTCATATCACGAGACTGAGGTAGCCTTGCAGGCGTCCGCAGGCCCGGCGTCTCTTCTTTATGTTTTCCTTTTGACTGTTGCCTCATTGTTTTCGAGACAGACAGCTATTATATTTCTTTCAGACCTTTGTATTTAGTTTATTCTTAGTGGTTCGTGAGTAATGTGACACCAAATCTTGGGTAGAGGTTGTTTTTGACTATTCCGCGTTTTAAATTCATCATTTTAAGACAGACTTCCGCTATTGTTCTTATTAGACTATGTCTATATTGATGTTATAAACTGTTAAAGATAATTGCTAGTGATGGAAAGGTAATTAAGTTGGCTTGCCTAGCTACCACGAGTAGGCGCCATTACGACTCTGATGGTGGGAAATCCGGATCGTGACATCAAAGAACGCGCCTAAAGTGACTAATGCGTTATTAACTTTGCGGGAGGCCATGAACATTCGCTAAATGGCACGTCCCGAATTCTAAGGATTTTTATATTTAAAGAGGGCCATACAATCTATGAATTTTGTTTGGCGCGACGCACCTCACTTTATTTTAAATGCCACCCTAAAGGAACTATTATTTCTTCTATTGAGGCTCATTTCTATTCTAGAATGGGTCTAACATGGGAAAGAGTCAATTGTTTGTGGTACAAAGCTAGGCCCAGTGCCTATAGACCAACAGTACAGTAGAAGGGAAGTATCACTTAATATAACAGCAGATTTGGGCTTACTGGATCGAGCCCAATCTTCAAGCAAAGGCAGTTGTTCTTGGGCCAGCACTATCCCTGTCTCATAGTAGTTTGACGTCCAAGCCCAAGGAAACCCAAATGTATTTAACTGTGGCCTTTTTATGATTCAAACCCCATATACACATACAGAAATATAGAATCAAGGAATTATAGAAAACCTGATCCAATAAGCTAATATGCTGGAAACATTAAATAATTCGAAACTCAATTTCATATTTATCTCCAATTATTAAGGCTGATTTTGCATTAAACTGATTATGTAACCATGCATTAGATTCCTCAACTAACTGACTCTAAATAAAGCTAGTTTATACACAATATGCAATTACTAGTATTAAAATGTAGCTACTAAACTCATAGTGTATAAGCAACATGCTCAGCAAACAATCAACTTCTATCTAGACCTAGGATTTCATCAAATAGCATTCAAACATACTGGGATAGTCTGTGTAAATTGCATGACTGAAGTAAACTAACTAACAGGGATTATACACATGCTATTGTACTACATGAATTACACTAGGTTCTTACAATAGTTAATATCAAATGTGCTTATACATTAACTCCAGGCAAGTAGATTCAGAAGATAGAAATAATAGAGTTTCGAATCCGAAAATAGCGCATAAGCTTCAACTCTTGTATTCCATTTCATTCCTCAAATTCCAGAACAATCAACTGAGTTTACAGGATCAAGTACCTGGATATAGCCACACAAAAGGTAAGTTTGAATCGGAAAGTGCGCAAATGACAATCAGTAGCAGCAAACTCGAACCAGCAGCAAAGGAATTGAACAGGAATTGTTTGGAAAACCAGTAAAATGAGATTCAAATCTCAATATTGAAGCCAGTTGACGATCAGCAGAAAAATTGACCTCAAATTTGATTTCAAATCCAAATTCAACTCACTTTTACACCCTTGAATGCTCAGAAATTGTTTTGAAGATGAAAAACTTAGAAGACCTAATAGAACAGTATTTTTTGTAGGATTTTTGCTATTTTTTCTGATTTTCAGAATATCTAAGATCTAAAATGAACCCTCAAACTCTGCAGAATTTTTTTTGAACTTTTGTCTTTGAATTTGAATTTCAAATTTTCAGCGCTCAAAACTTCTAAAACTTGTGGGGATTTTTTCAGATTTTCAAACTTGTGAAACAAGGCAATGGGCATGCCTTTTTATAGGCAAAACTTAGGGCAGCCTTCAGATTTCTGTTTTACACCCTAAGTCCCTCTTTTATTTTCAGTTTTTTAACTATTAGACCCCTCATTTCATGCCTTGTTGGCCAAGTTATACTGTTAACTTCCTGAAATTTTAATTGGAACCCCAATCTAGAAGGTTCTAGGGGTTTCCAATTTCAGTTATTTGCAGGATTCCTTTTATTGAATTACCTATATTGCCCTTAATTTGATTTCGGATTACTAAACTAAAACCAGCCCCTTTTACCCTGGTAATTTGGTCAAGAAGTGACCATGGTTAATCAAAAGTCTGGCCTATTCAGCTATAAACAAGCAGTTCTTCAATTAACAAAATTAAACTATCCTATTTTAATCTTGAATTAACTACTAAAAATCAGAGTTAAAAGCTACCAGATATCTATTATCAATAAAACAAAAAATAAGAATCAAATAAAATTAAAAGAAAGCAGAATCATGCAAAAACAATGACCCCAATCAAACAAAACAACTAAGCCAAAAAATACGAACAAAATTAAGCTACATGACTGTAATGTAAAAACTAGAACCCTAAATCAAGCACAAAAGTAAGAAAATGAAATGAAAGCAGACCTAGAGAGAAGCATTCTGAGACGAGTATGAACAAAAGAAGAAAAAAAATGAAATAGAAAAGAAAAGAACTAACGAGAAATAAAGAAAAAATACCTAAGATTGAACCTGGAATGCCTTGCATAGGCTGATGGACCTCAAAATGAGTCAAACTCCATGCCAATCTCTCATTCTTACATAGAATAGTCGATTAGCATGGGTTTTGACCCATTAACGGCCCAGGAAAAACTTTGACTCGAATTCCGGCATTGACCCAATTTCGATTGGAGATTCGAAGAGCTCCATGGGTGTTTGAAGGAGGATAAGTAGGGATTTGGACTGAGGGAGAGACGGGGGTTCAAGGGTATGAAATTTAGAATGGTTGGGTGGCGGCGCCGCCGTGTGCGGCGGAGGCGACATTAGGGTTTTCAATATTCGAGGGGTTTGGTGAGGATTTGAAGGAAATGGAGGTCGGATTCGTGATGAGGAGGATGAGGAGGTGTTACGGTGTATTTTTGGGCGCCATTGGGGATTCGCCGCCGGCGAAGGCGATTTCCGGCCGGCGGCAGACGGCGGAGGGATGGTGGCGTTACGCCGGCGTGCATTAGGGGTTCTGAGAGATGATCGGATGGGGGGTGGGGTGAGATTTTGACATATATATATATATATCAAATGTACCCATAGTTCTGAGCCGTAGGATCAAAGATCCTCGACGGCCCAGATTGCCTTAACCCCAAAACAGGGTCGTTTCGTCTCCACCGGAGACTGGGCCGGGTGGGAGACGGGTTCTGGGTTGGATTGGGACCGGATTTGGGGAGGGATTGGCTTGGGGCTGGAATATTTGGCCCAAAAACTGGGTTTTATTAGGACTTCTAATATTTTTGAATTTTCTTTCATTTTCTTTTCATTTCCATTTTTATATTTTTTGTTTTTGTTAAAAGCAAAATTAAAAATAACAAAGACCTGAATTAAACTAATTAGTTTCCAAAAATCAACTAAATCCTAAAAGAAAACCTTTTTTTTTAAAAAAAAAAATCGAAATTAAAAATAAGAATGCAAAGAGGATCATTTTTGTTATTTCTTCTATTTCTTGTGATGTTAATTAACTAGTGGAACTAGAAATATATAATTGGGTCGCTAATGCAAGTATGCTATTTTTGTATTTTTTATGAATTATATCAATTAAAAATGCACACAAAAATGCAAACAAACGCAAAATCATGCAATTAATTCCCTAAAATTCAAATAATAAAAGGAAAATCCTAATTTTATGAACTCTATAGGAATAATTCAAGCGAGGCAAAAATCACATGCTCACAAATACTGCCCTTGTTTGTGTTTAAGTCGTGCTGTTTACATGCATTATCTGCGGAGGTAAACCCGAGCCTCTTATTTGCTCCTTCCTGCTTTTATTTGCTAAAGTCCTATGTGTTCTTGCTTGTCGCCTTAGTATTTTCTCCTTTAAACCTTAGGGGTCTGTCCAGAACTGCCTATAGGTAGATGTCCTAATTTCCTCCAGGACCATTAAGAAGGGACGGGTAACAGCACGCATAGAGATCGCTAAATAACATTCGCTTAATAACCACTAAGGGGTGGGAAGGGTAGATATGGATATGATGACTACGCGTTAATGTCACGTGTAGCCCCTCATTGAGGAGTGTTTACCGGGCATTGCGTGGGGTGATCCTGTAGGCTAACCAACCTAGGACCCCTCTTTCCCAAATTCCCTTTGTCTAAAACTTTACTCTTTTTGTTTTATGTACACAACTTGTTCAAAGCCTTTGTCTTATTATTTGAGCCATACTATGTCCAACATGCTTTTTTTTGCAATTATGCGTTTCAACTACTTATTTGTTAAAGGACTAATTCATAAGTATAAGTTCGGCCAGGACCTACTGTTGTGGACCGAGAGGGGTGCCTAACACCTTCCCCTCAAGGTTATTTCGAGTCCTTACCCTAAATCTCTGGTAATGCAAACTAGTCTAAGAGTTAATCGCTCTAGGTGCCCAAACGCACCATAATCCGTTAGGTGGCGACTCTTCAAATACCCAAATCCCAAAAGGAAACGAGTCGATCCCCCCATGGAATGTCGAAACCCGGAATTTCTCCGCGAGGAGGAAAAAAGGTCCATGATCCGCTTCTGCGGTCCCATTTCCGCTTATGCGGCTCCGTTTCTGCGGTCAAATGGTCGCTCATGCGGAAATCACCAAGCCCCATATACCGATTCTGCGGTCCAAAAGTCGCATTTGCGACTCCGTAGATGCGGTCCTGCCAAGCCCACACGAAAACCGCTCCTGCGATCTACCTTCCGCACCTGCGAGACCGCTTCTGTGGTTCCTTTTCCGCAAAAGCGGAAATACCAGAAGCAGCAGGCCTGCAATTTACACAAGTCCAAAACTCATCCCGATAGCCATCCGAAATCACCCCGAAGCCCCCGGGACCTCAACCAAAAGTGCCAAACCCATCCTACAACATCACCCAAACTCGTTCCAATCATAAAAACACCTTAAACAACACCAAAACCATCAAATTACCTCGAATTCAAGCATAAGTTCTTCTAAAACTTTCGAAATACACTTTCGATCAAAAACCCGACCAAACGACGTCCGAATGACCTGAAATTTTGCACACACATCCCAAATGACATAACGAAGCTACATCAACTCTCGGAATTCCATTCCGACCCTCGGATCAAAATCTGACCTATCAACCGGGATTCGCCAAAATACTAACTTCGCCAATTCAAGCCTAATTCTACACCAGACCTCCAAAATCACTTCCGATCACACTTCTAAGTCACAAATCATCCCCCAAAGCTAACCGAATCATCAGAATTCATATCCGAGCCCTCTAACACATAAGTCAACATCCGATTGACTTTTTCAAACTAAGCCTTCCTTAAAGAGACTAAGTGTCTCATTTCCTTCTAAAATCAATCCAAGCCAACTCGATCACATAAGACACTGATAATGAAGCATATAGAAGCAGAAAATGGGGGAAACGGAGCGGTAACCCATGAGACGATGGGTCGGGTCGTCACATCCTCCCCAACTTAAACAAACGCTCGTCCTCGAGCGTACCCAGAGTTGCTCTAGAAGCCAACCAATAGCTGAATAACTTTACCATGCATATACCCGGGGGTGATCCCACGTCACACTATCTCATATAGGTCCGATAACACCTTTTAACTAAAATTACACAATCCAATCTAGCTCATAAACCATAGAACCACATTTTCACTTCTGAAACCATCAATACGATCAAAACCTCACACCTATACTTTGAATAGACCCGAACTAGCTGTAGTAACCCATGCCTGCAACCTCAAGGGCAATTATCCGATATACCACGTAACTCAAACACATGTAGCGATAACTTCCATTCACAGCAACTGCACACAACACCCGAATACCGGTGGAAACCTCTTATCAACTAAAGTCTCATTCCAACACTTCCATATACTGCCAATGGTAAATGAATCACGCAATAAATCATAACCATCTCTCAGATCAGTCATCCATAAGGTTACTTCTCCTTTGGCAAGGACCATAGCAAATTTCTGAACCGAACCTCGATATTTGCCCATCAAACATGCTGAAATCGAATCCGTTTGTATTCATTACAGGCCCCCAACGATCGCATCTACTCCAGCACAATTACTCTGGTGACATGACACACCAAGACAGGCTAAGGCCACAACTTGCGCAGTCCGCGCACCAATAAGGAACAACCCGAACATACTCACATCATGAAACTGACTCAAACGAAAGAGCCGTACCGCAAGCTCACCAATATCATCACATCACACGGCTGAGAACCCGTCTCACATTATAGAAATAGACACACAAATTTGATCCGCAAGGTCATATTTCCACACAGCTTTGCTGCAACGCGCGATCCCATCCAAATACTGCTCCACATGAAACACCTCAAGTCACTATGCTCGAAATCGACAACCATGCTCAATTGATGTCTGGAACCAAAGCAAATCATTACACCCACGGTGAGACAGATAACATATACCACGCAACCCGATAGGTCATAACCGATACTCCATTCACCGAGCAGCACCCAATTACTCTTCCCGCTCGACTTCCACTATGAATTCCCAATAGAACCGCACCACATGTGCCCATAACCAACAAATCGTAGCGTCTCACAACACAGAAAAGCAACTCATAGATCTCCCTAGATCACTAACAAGCTCAATAACGATCGAATCAACCTATCCCTCAACAATACAATTCGGGGCCAACTAAGCCGACTCAAGCTAGAACACGCATCCACATTGACCTGCCAACGAACTCATCATCAAGGAAGCCTGAAGCTGCTCCTTCCACTACTACAGCACCTACCGGAGCCATACGATACGGTGCC
>NW_017675072.1:0-5765 GCF_001879085.1 Nicotiana attenuata
TTATCTGATTTTTCTACATGTTTCATGCTAAATGTGCAAAATGTTGCTGTTTACCGCTTTGATATTATCTGGATTGTATATAAACTGTGGCGAAACCCTTCTCTTCTCACCTCCGGGGATGTGCTTACTGGTTGAGACTCCCTATTCTGTTAGTGTCAATACCCTGAAATAAGAAAGAGGCCGAACAAGTTACTAAGCCGGATGGCCCTTTGGTTCCCGGTACGTAGCCCCCTCCTCGACTCGAGTTGTCCGCTCGGGTACACAGTCTAGAACACATACCCAGGTTTTGAACCTAGAAGAACTTGACTTCATGCCGGATCCCTAGTAGGACGTTTATCTGCATCACGTGCATATGACTTAGGGGACTCAACACAGGGGTTGGGTCCGTCTAGGACAGGTGTACCCGGAATAATGGACCATCCTGATGCATCCTACTTGTGCATTCATCTGTTTGGACTCGCATGCCGACCGGCTTTGAATATCTGAAAAAAATTGAAAAAAAAAAACAAAAAGAGAAAAAGAGAAAATAGCGATATAGAGAGTTAAGTTCCTATATTAGAAAAAACCAATGTCCAAGTAGTGCCGAAATGTTGCCGAATTTTTGAAAATGAAAAAAAAGAAGAGAAAGTTTGCCAATGGAAAAGAAAACCAAAAAGAGTTTTATTTTCACATTAGTTTATTTTATTTACCATTGAAAAAGGAAATATATTAAAAAAAAAAAGAATCTTGCTTTCAGAAATAGTGAATTTGCCAACAAAAACAACAAAAGAGTCCTGTTTTCAAAAATAGTTAGATTTATATGCCCGAACTACGCTGGTTTGATTCTCACCGGATATGAGATACGTAGGCAACCCTCGTCAGGTCCAACCTCCCTTTTTGCAAAACTAGCCAAAATGCCAAAATTTTTTTTTTCATGAATAAGTCGGGTGACGCCATTCTTGTCAAAATAAGCCAAAAGTCCCCAAAAGGGCGTCGGAAGGCTGTTTTTGCAAGAACAGCCACCCTGAGTCATTTTCTAAACGGTTAGCAGGCACAGCCTTAAAATCTTCCTTATGAAGTGCTGAAAGGCCGTATCCGCAATACCGGCTGTTTGTTTAAATTGGAAATTTGAACAGAGATTGTGCCATTTTCCTCTTTTAGGTCAAAATAAGTGATTAAAATCACCTTAATAAATGTGCAGGATGAGCACGACTCAAAATGAATTATTTTCAATCATGCATAAAATCCCTTTGGAGTTACGTCTGTGGTGGAATGACTTAGGCGGAGAAGGGCAGGATGCAGTCAAGAAACATTTGAAAGGGCTTACCGGTTTGCTCAATATTGTGCCTCGCGGAGATATTATTAGAGCACTAGTTACATGCTGGGATCCAGCACATAATGTGTTCCATTTTTCGGACTTTGAGTTTTTCCCGACATTAGAGGAGATAGCTGGCTACATTGGAAAGGATGAGGTTCCGTTGAGGCACAAATACTTGGTTGCCCCCAGAGTTGTAGCCGTGCACAGATTTCTAGACTCTTTGAAGATAGTCAGAGCCGTCCATAACGCAGATCTGGCAAATGGCTTTTGTACTCTGAGCTTCATATATCATCGATATGGCCATATTGGGGGGTTCAACAACCCAGAAAGTAAGATATGTAGCAAAGGAAACCGCCAAAAGTGGGAAGAGCATCGACGTTTCGCCTTTATGGTAGCTTTCCTGGGGCTTCTGGTATTTCCAAGGAAGGATGGGAACATTGACATAAAAATAGCTGGGGTCGTCAGCACATTAATTATTCAAGCCAAAAGTACACTGGCACCTATGATATTGGCTGACATCTTCCGTGCTCTTACAGCTTGCAAGGCCGGGAAAGCTTTCTTCGAAGGGTGCAGTCTATTGTTACAAATGTGGATGATCGAGCATCTGTGTCATCGCCCTCAGTTTTTGAGCTACGGGTCACCAGAAAAAACATGCATAGAAGAGTTTTACACGAGGATTAAAGGGGCCGAATTGCCAGAAGGAGTCACGGGTTGGACGACATATTTTCGGTTTCTCACTGCTAGCCAAATAGAGTGGACACTGGGCTGGTTACCCGTTGATGAAATCGTATACATGCCGGCAGCTCGACCACATTTCCTTCTGATGGGGCTTAGAAGCATTCAGCCTTACGCACCGTATCGAGTGTTGAGGCAGCTGGGGAGATGCCAGATAGTACCTAAGGATGATGATCTCAGTGGTTGAGATTGGCCCTGATGGCCAGTTTCCTGAAGCAATGGTCCGCCAGGTCTGAAGCGAATGTCAATATTTAACGGCAAACACTTGTGTTCGAGATCGAGCCAAAGGAGAAGTGTCGCCTGATTATCAGGCTTGGTATAGAAGGGACGTTGCATTCGGAAGACCGGCCAAACGACCGCACATCCAGGAATTTGTTGAATCATCACGAGAACAGTGGGATTGGTTAACTAAAGAAAATGAGTATAGGGCCCGCATAGGAGCATTGGAAAAACAGGTCCAGGACCTCCGATTTGAGAATAGCTTACAAGCCGCGGCTGATGAAAGTGAGAAAAAACAATTGGCCAAAGAGAATGAAGCCTTGCGAGCCCAAATCCAAAAATTGAAGTTGGAGGCCGATAATCCTATCAGAAGTGCCAAAGATGCAAAGCTTATAGCAAATCTAAGGCAAAAGGTGAACGACTACAGTTTTGACCGCAACAAGGCAGAAAAGGAATTAGCTGGGATCCGGAAACAATTGGCTAAAAATGCAGAAGAACGGGCCCGCATAGTTAAACAGTTAAAGGAAGAGTATGATAATGAGGTCACAGGATTAAAGAAAAGGTCATTGCCACAGAAAACCGAATGATCAAACAGGCAAAAGAATTCAAAATCGAAAGAGAACATTGTTACATGGCATTGGCACAGTTAGAAATGGACCTGCAACAACTCCGGGAGCAAAGCTAGGCAGCTGAGCGGACTTTGGAGGCTAGGGCCCAACAGATAGGGCGGTTGCTTCAAGAGAAAGGAAGAATCCGAGAGAGAATCTTAACCGTTGCTCATTCTATTACTAGAAAATGTCAAATGTGCGAGAACATGACCCGTACCACCTTCCTGGCATCAGTGATGATAATGAACGACCTGGACAGACTTCAAAGGGAACTTGCATATAGGCCCGTGGCGAGACCGAATGATGTCCCGCGGGCACCAGGAGCTTTAATGTATTCGTAATTGTCTTTGCGTCTGCACTCTTTCTTCTACTAAAAAAGAAAAAGTTTGTCTTCCGAGTCTGTATTTTTTTGGAGTTAGGTCATTTGGGTTTGTATTTCTTTTTACCAGAGTCAGTGGATTGAGTCTGTATTTTTGTTTGAATTAGAATAGGGATGATGGAGTTTGTAGTTTTTAGAGTCTGTTAGTTGTTTTGAGTCTTTGTAATAGACAAGTTTGCTATCAATAAAATTGAAATTGCCAAAAATATCATGCTCCTACTTTGCATTTATTTATTACGAACTATGCTTGGTCTGATTCACGCGGGGTCGTGATACGTAGGCAATCTCCATAGGATTCGACCGTTTCTAAATAAATAAAAGGGAAAACCAGAAAAGAATGGTACAAACAGGGGAAAAACCAAATGAAAGAAACCCAACAAAGGGAGAGCAAAACAAAGTGAAAAGATAAGAGTGGGAACTAACTGGCAAGAAAAGAAATGAAAGCCGGGATGACGCATGTGAATAGAGGCATAATAGAGACGTTTGACTGCTTAGGTACATCCACCCATCAATGTGCGGTTATCTATTTGTTAATGCCCTAACCGCTAACCAAGTTGTTGTTGATGAGTCCAGATAGGTGTTTAAGCTAACTGGCATTCTGGCAACCCATCCTTACAACACCCGCTCCAAGGACAAGTCAAACATGACCAATCAGGATTTGGAAGCGAGCATTGTTGACCCATCCAGAGAGGAGGAGGCAGTGGACGTTAACACAATGAGAGAAGAGATGTATAAACTAAAGCAACAAATGGCCGAAATGTACCAGGCCTGGTCGAAGGGACATCCACCACCACTCTATCCTGCCAACCCCATTTACCTCCCACCACCAGATCAACCCCAAGATCCTCCCACAGTGAACTCATCTCCCGCTTTCCCGACGTACCAGCAGTACTACGGAACCACCTCTCAGACACTGCCGCCACCACCACCCAAGAAAATCCCATGTCCTCCACCGCCAACTGCTCCAGTATTTGTGGCACCCCCACCTGCCACATTGCAAAGATCTTCCAGTGAGCCATTGTTTCCAACTCACGACAGCCAGTACTACCCCCCCGAGCCTACCTTCAAAGCACCTGAGTCGTATTCCTACACTCCTCGCTTTGAGCTCCCGGTGGAAACTGATAAGCCGCTTAAGGACCCGGAACAGGAAGAGATGTTTCGAAAAGTAAAAAGCCTGGAGCAATCCTTCAGGAACATGCAAGGACTGGGTGGCCAAGTCAGCGTGGCCTACAAAGATTTGTGCTTGTTTCCCGATGTCCAGCTGCCAGCAGGGTTCAAGTTGCCAAAGTTTGATTTGTATGATGGCCATGGTGATCCGGTGGCCCACCTGAGGGGATTCTGCAGCAAGATGAGGGGAGCTGGAGGAAAAGATGAGCTGTTAATGGCTTACTTTAGTCAAAGCTTAAGTGGAGCAGCGTTAGAATGGTATACACGACAAGATCATGCTCGGTGGTACACTTGGGATGACCTGGCTCAAGCATTTGCATGTCATTTTCAATATAACCTCGAAATTGTCCCGGACCGTCTGTCATTGACCAAAATCGAGAAGAAGCCCGGAGAAAGCTTTAGAGAGTACGGTTTCCGTTGGAGAGAACAGGCAGCAAGAGTTGATCCTCCGATGAAAGAGAATGAGATGGTTGATTATTTCCTTCAGGCTTTGGAACCAACCTACTATGGTCATCTGGTGTCCGCGGTGGGGAAAACTTTCAATGAGGTCGTAAAGATGGGAAGCATGGTGGAAGAGGGTCTCAAGTCTAACAAAATTATGAGCTATTCGGCACTCAAAGCAACTACGCAGGCTATTCAAAGCGGCACCGGAGGAGTATTGGGAAAAAAAAAGAAAGAGGAAGTAGCAGTAGTGGAATCAAGGGTCTGGTCCAGGAGTCCGTCACCATATTATCACCAACCTCGCCCTCACCCCCAAGCTTACCCACATACTCCATATGGCCCACCACAGCATTACTACCCACCTCTTACTCCCCATTTCTCCGTCCATCATGCGCAGACATACCCCCAACCCCCTACCCATGCACAATGGCGCGCACCTACTCCCCAAAATACTTACCCATCTCAAAACACCTACCCACCCCCAAGAACCAACAAAAATGCCGCTGGAACCAGTTACCGACCCAACCCCGCATTTAAAAATGATAGGTTGCAGAAGAAGAAGACTTTTACTCCCTTGGGTGAATCTTATACCGGCTTGTACCACAGATTAAGGCAGTTAGGCATGTTGAACCCGATTGAACCCAAATTACCAAACCCTCCCCCAAGGAACCTGGACCATTCAGTAAGCTGTGAGTATTGCTCTGGAGCACCTGGACATGACACAGAGAAATGTTGGCATCTGAAAACCGCCATTCAGGAACTCATTGATACACAGAGAATTGAGGTGCAGGCTCCGGAGACTCCCAATATCACGCAGAATCCGCTACCAATTCATCATGAGGCTCACATGATCGAGTTAGTGCAGAAGGGAGAATGCAAGAAGCCGTCACAAACTGTGATGATGATTAAGGCAAGTGAA
>NW_017675072.1:7196-10304 GCF_001879085.1 Nicotiana attenuata
GGCCATATTGGGGGGTTCAACAACCCAGAAAGTAAGATATGTAGCAAAGGAAACCGCCAAAAGTGGGAAGAGCATCGACGTTTCGCCTTTATGGTAGCTTTCCTGGGGCTTCTGGTATTTCCAAGGAAGGATGGGAACATTGACATAAAAATAGCTGGGGTCGTCAGCACATTAATTACTCAAGCCAAAAGTACACTGGCACCTATGATATTGGCTGACATCTTCCGTGCTCTTACAGCTTGCAAGGCCGGGAAAGCTTTCTTCGAAGGGTGCAATCTATTGTTACAAATGTGGATGATCGAGCATCTGTGTCATCGCCCCCAGTTTTTGAGCTATGGGTCTCCAGACAAAACATGCATAGAAGAGTTTTACACGAGGATTAAAGGGGTTGAATTGCCAGAAGGGGTCACAGGTTGGACAACATATTTTCGGTCCCTCACTGCTAGCCAAATAGAGTGGACACTGGGATGGTTACCCGTTGATGAAATCGTATACATGCCGGCAGCCCGACCACATTTCCTTCTAATGGGACTTAGAAGCATTCAGCCTTACGCACCGTATCGAGTGTTGAGGCAGCTGGGGAGATGCCAGATAGTACCCAAGGATGATGATCTTAGTTTGCAAGTGGTTGAGATTGGCCCTGATGGCCAGTTTCCTGAAGCAATGGTTCGCCAGGTCTGGAGCGAATGTCAATATTTGACGGCGAACACTTGTGTTCGAGATCGAGCCAAAGGAGAAGTGTCGCCTGACTATCAGGCTTGGTATAGAAGGGACGTTGCATTCGGAAGACCAGCCAAACGACCTCACATCCAGGAATTTGTTGAATCAGCACGAGAATAGTGGGATTGATTAACTAAAGAAAATGAGTATAGGGCCCGCATAGGAGCATTGGAAAAACAGGTCCAAAACCTCCGATTTGAAAATAGCTTACAAGCCGCGGCTGATGAGGGTGACAAAAAACAATTGGCCAAAGAGAGTGAAGCCTTGCGAGCCCAAATCCAGAAAATGAAGTTAGAGGCCGATAATCCAGTCAGAAGTGCCAAAGATGCAAAGCTTATAGCAAATCTAAGGCAAAAGGTGAACGACTACAGCTTCGACCGCAACAGGGCAGAAAAGGAATTAGCTGGGGTCCAGAAACAGTTGGCTAAAAATGCAGCAGAACGGGCCCGCATGGTTAAACATGTAAAAGAAGAATATGACAATGAGGTCACAGAATTAAAGAAAAAGGTTATTGCCACAGAAAACCGTATGATCAAGCAGGCAAAAGAATTCAAAGTCGAAAGAGAACAGTGTTACATGGCATTAGCACAGTTAGAAATGGACTTGCAACAACTCCGGGAGCAAAGCCAAGCGGATGAGCGAACTTTGGAGGCCAGGGCCCAACAGATAGGGCGGTTGCTTCAAGAGAAAGGAAGAATTCGAGAAAGAATCTTAACCATCGCTCATTCCATTACTAGGAAATGTCAAATGTGCGAGAACATGACCCGTACTACCTTCCTGGCATCAGTGATGACGTTTGTGAAGCAGATTATGAACGACCTAGACGGACTTCAAGGGGAACTTGCATATAGGCCCGCGGCTAGACCGAATGATGTCCCGCGGGCACCAGGAGCTTTAATGTATTCATAATTGTCTTTGAGTCTACACTCTTTCTTCTAAAAAAAAAAGAAGGGGGTTTGTCGTCCGAGTCTGTATTTCCTTTTGGGAGTTAGGTCATTTGGGTTTGTATTTCTTTTTACCAGAGTCTGTATCTTTTTTAAAGGACAGCCAGTTGATTGAGCCTGTATAGGGATGATGGGGTTTGTTAGTTGTTTTGAGTCTTTGTAATAGACAAGTTTGCTATCAATAAAATTGAAATTGTCAAAAAATATCATGCTCCTACTTTGCATCTATTTTTACGAACTACGCTTGGTCTGATTCACGCGGGGTCGTGATACGTAGGCAGTCTCCATAGGATTCGACCGTTTCTAAATAATAAAAGGGAAAACCAGAAAAGAATGGTACAAACAGGGGAAAAACCAAATGAAAGAAAACCAACAAAGGGAGAGCAAAACAAAGTGAAAAGATAAGAGTGGGAACTAATTGGCAAGAAAAGAAATGAAAGCCGGGATGACGCATGTGAATAGAGGCAACGATTGACTGCTTAGGTGAATCCACCCATCAATGTGCGATCATCTATTTGTTAATGCCCTAACCGCTAACCAAGTTGTTGTTGATGAGTCCAGATAGGTGTTTAAGCTGACTGGCATTCTGGCAACCCATCCTTACAACACCCGTTCCAAGGACAAGTCAAATATGACCAATCAGGATTTGGAAGCAAGCATTATTGACCCATCCGGAGAGGAGGAGGCAGTGGACGTTAACACAATGAGAGAAGAGATGTACAAACTAAAGCAACAAATGGCCGAAATGTACCAGGCTTGGTCGAAGGGACATCCACCACCAGTCTATCCTGCCAACCCCAATTATCTCCCACCACCAGCTCAACCCCAAGATCCTCCCACAGTGAACTCATCTCCCGCTTTCCCCACTTACCAGCAGTATTACGGAACCACCTCTCAGACACCACCACCACCACCATCCAAACAAATTCCATGTCCTCCACCACCAATTGCTCCAGTATTTGTGGCGCCTCCACCTGCCACGTTGCAGAGATCTTCCAGTGAGCCATTGTTTCCAACTCACGACAGCCAGTACTACCCTCCCGAGCCTACCTTTAAAGCTCCTGAGCCATATTCTTATACTCCTCGCTTTGAGTTCCCGGTGGAAACTGATAAGCCGCTTAAGGACCCGGAACAGGAAGAGATGTTTCGCAAAGTAAAAAGCCTGGAGCAGTCCTTCAGGAACATGCAAGGACTGGGTGGCCAAGTCAGTGTGGCCTACAAAGATTTATGCTTGTTTCCCGATGTCCAGCTGCCAGCAGGGTTCAAGTTACCAAAGTTTGATTTGTATGATGGCCATGGTGATCCGGTGGCCCACCTGAGGGGATTCTGCAGCAAGATGAGGGGAGCTGGGGGAAAGGATGAGCTGTTAATGGCTTACTTTAGTCAAAGCTTAAATGGAGCAGCGTTAGAATGGTATACACGACAAGATCATGCTCGGTGGTAC
>NW_017675072.1:11444-12183 GCF_001879085.1 Nicotiana attenuata
AAAAGAAGAAGACTTTTACTCCCTTGGGTGAATCTTATACCAGCTTGTACCACAGATTAAGGCAGTTAGGCATGTTGAACCCGATCGAATCCAAATTACCAAACCCTCCCCCAAGGAACCTGGACCATTCAGTAAGCTGTGAGTATTGCTCTGGAGCGCCTGGACATGACACGGAGAAATGTTGGCATCTGAAAACCGCCATTCAGGAACTCATTGATACACAGAGAATTGAGGTGCAGGCTCCAGAGACTCCCAATATCACGCAGAATCCGCTACCAATTCATCATGAGGCTTACATGATCGAGTTAGTGCAGAAGGGAGAATACAAGAAGCCGTCACAAACTGTGATGATGATTAAGGCAAATGAAGCTAAAGTAAATGAGAAGTTGGTCGATGGGAAAACCCTGGTCGCAGTGGACCGGACAGTCAGAGAACCAGTGATGATAATAGAACCAGAGCCTGTTAAGGTGACAATACCAGGAGCAGTTGTTAAGCCTGTGTTGGTTAAAAGGCGCTCGAACGGAGCCAGTTATCATTAAACCAGTGACCCAGTTGCCTGTGGTTAGTGAGAAAGCTGTCCCGTGGAACTATGACAGAGTGACTGTGATGTACCAAGGAAAGGAAGTTAAAGAAGAAGTGTGTGAAACTCATGGTTTGACTAGATCAGGGAGGTGCTTTGCCCCTGAAGAATTAAGAAAGGTTAAATCAGCTAAAGACAATCTGGCACCGACAAAGAGGG
>NW_017675072.1:16871-18293 GCF_001879085.1 Nicotiana attenuata
CCGAAGCAGTAATACCCGCAGAGGTTGAAATCCCATCCCTCCGAATCATCGCAGAGGCAGAGATTGATGATGATGAATGGGTTAAAGCCCGCTTGGAACAACTAAGTTTGATTGATGAGAAGCGACTGGCAGCAGTATGTCACGGTCAATTCTACCAACAGAGAATTTCAAGAGCATATAACAAGAAAGTGCGTCCGCGAAAGTTCGAAGTAGGACAGTTGGTGCTGAGACGTATCTTACCTCATTGGGTTGAGGCAAAAGGAAAGTTCGCCCCAAACTGGCAAGGGCCATTTGTTGTTACCAGAGTTTTGTCCAATGGCGCTCTATATCTAGCGGACGTGGAAGGAAAATGTGTAGAAATGGCCATCAATTCTGATGCAGTCAAGAGATATTATGTATGATTTTCTTTATCTTTGTGTACCTGGTTGTATTTGGCATGTTTTGAGATTGAAATGATGAAGGCATTTTGTTCTGCTACCCAAACACTTTATCCTTTGTTATCCCTTTGAGCCTTATTATATTTCCTTTCGTATCCCTCTTTCGGAATCAATAACAAAACTCGAAAGCCCGAGCAGGGAAAGTCAGCGGAGAAACAAGCAAAAACAGTCCAAAAGAAAAAAAAAGAAAAGAAAAAAAAAGGGGGAAAAATTAAAAGAAAAGAGAAGGAAAAGAAAAGAAATGAAAAGAAAGAAAGGGAGAAGTAGAAGAAAAAAGATCGCCACAGTAAAGTAGTTCTATGGCCTGAACTACGTTTGACTTGATCCCGAAAGGGTACGTAGGCAGCCTCTCTCTGAGGTTCAGTCACAACAGAAGAGAAATCCAAGAATCCCCAAGAAAGAAACTGGGGCAGAAGTTATGGTTGTTGCAAGAGATATGATTCCGAAAGTTCTAATGTTGAACCCACATTTGAATTATTTTGAGCTTTTATATCTTTCTTTCTAAAACCCATCCAAAAGCCACATCACGGTCCAAAGAAAGACCTTCTGATCAATTTCAAGAAATGACCATACAGGCGGGTAAAGCAATTCATGTTGGAGACAACACTCTGGTGACAGAAGGAAAATGATAAAATGAGAGAGTCTTATCGGTGAAAACCCTCACGGGCACCATAGGGCGAGGTGAGCTTAGAGAAATGAAAATGAGAGAGTCTTATTGGTGAAAACCCTCACGGGCACCGTAAGGCGAAAGTGAACTTTGCAGTTGGGCAAATGAAAGAAATCTGTGGTTGAAAGTCGTTTGAAACGTGGCGAAACAAATAAGGTTTGGGTTCGGCGAGAGTCGGGCGTGAAAGTATGATACAACAAATGTGGTAATTGTTAATTGATTGGTCGGACGGACTAGGTTGGAATCCGAAATGCATGGCACAATCAACGGAATCAGCCTTTCCGCTCAGATAAGTCCTATCCTTCTTCTCTTCATTAC
>NW_017675072.1:20814-22388 GCF_001879085.1 Nicotiana attenuata
AAATGAATTACAAAAAAATAAACAAAGGAAATAAAAATGGAAACAAAAGCATTTAAAAGAGGGTGCTTTAATAATACTCAGTTTTGGGCCGTTTGGTCACATTTTACCCAGCCCAAAAGAATCCCAATCACCGGACCAAGCCACTGGCCCAAACGCCCTGCCCGGTCCAATTGCCCCATGCTCAAAACGACGTCGTTTTGACGTCGTTTAATCACGACCGTCCATCTCCCCAAATCTAGTGGCCACGATTGATTCTCAAAATTAAATAAAACTGTCCGAAATTATACAGAAAAACCAAAACACAATTCATCTTCCTCGTACTCCCTGTAACGCCACTGTCACCCCACCACCCACCACCGTCTTCCGCCCTAGCGCCGCCGGCCGGAAATCGCCGCCGCCGCCGGCGACGCTCCGATGACCACCAAAATTACACCCTAGAACCACTGTTCACTACTCTTTCCAACCCCCATCTTGGTTTGTCTCGAATCCCACCCCAAAGCGTCGAATGTTAGATCGAAGATTTTTCCGGCCATGACACAACTTCTCCCAAATCGGTCCAAACTAACACCCTAGGTCCCTCTCCCCTTTCCCTATCCAAATCCCCGGTTAGTTTCTCTCGAATCTGCCCGGAATTGGTCGAATCTCAGTTTTAATATTTTCCGGCCAAGACCCAAAGTATGCCAAATGGTCCCAAATTGATACCCTAGGTTCATCTGAGTCTCCTCTACCCAACCCCCATAGCCACTAGTCTCGAATCTGCCCGGAACGTTACGAATTTTAAGTCCCAAAGCCCGGCAGAACCCTAACTCAGAAATCATGGGGATTTTGGACCGTAATTTCCCTAATCACGTGTTTTCTTTTGAAAAACACACGATTTGAGCCTTTACTGTTGTTATTGGTTAGTAGTAATCAATTAGTTTAGTTTAGTTTAATTCAGTAATTGCATTAGTAATTCCATGTTCAGGATCTAGCTTAAGTTTTGTTCTTCATGTCAATGCTGTTCCCAGTAGCCAAATACGTTTAAGTGGTCTGATTTTAGGTTCAGTTAGTCGACTCCTAATTGTTTACTGCAATTTGATTTTAATTGTTCCAACCTCTTGGTTAGCTAATTTGTCTAGTTTGATTACCCTAGAAATAGATTGCTTGGTTATAGTTAATGGACTGGTTTAACTTGGTCAGTAATTTCAGGGGATTCAAAGGGTAGTTTAGGCATGGAAAAGGGTAGTTTCATTAAGATTGGTAATTATTGAAGTAAAGTAAGGGTAGAATAGGAATTGTAATGGGTATAGAACCTTCTAGGTTGGACTATAGTGCATATTTCAGTAAACTTAGGGTAGTTACTTGTGTGACAAGTAAGAAAATAAAGGATAAAAATAGAATTAAAATAGGGACCAATGGGGTAAGGGAAAAATCTGAAATTGGACCTAAGTTCACCTATAAATAGGCATTCATTTGCCTTGATTCACAAGTTTTGGAGAGGCCTAAAAATTCCCCCTCCTCAAAAGTACTCCTCAGTCCCCAGATTTGCAAGCAGAAATTCAAAATTCAAAAAACAAAAACAATAGGAAATTACA
>NW_017675072.1:23614-27281 GCF_001879085.1 Nicotiana attenuata
ATGCCTTTTAAATAATAAAGTGAGATAAAGCCTCGCCAATAAAAAATGCAAAAATCACGGGGCCTACGATAAATGTTATATAAAAATACTTAGAATTCGGGCGGACCGTTTAGCGAATTTCACGGTCTTCCTCAAAGATAATAAACGCGTGGTTGCTTTAGGCGCGTATTTTAATAATATTACTTTCCTAAATGTGGGTGCACATATATGTGACCCAAATCCAAATCTCAACGAAGTTGAAATGTGTTGACAATTACGGGTGAACTGGTGCGACGGGTTCGAGACACATTTTCACGACGTTGCAATCCTTATTAAAAATAACAATAAAAATGGTTTACTACTAAAAGGCATATAGGTTAGAATGTGTTTTAAAATCAGATAAAAGCAAATACAACAGTTGAGCGACCGTGCTAGAACCACGGAATCCGGGAATGCCTAATACCTTCTCCCGGGTTAACAGAATTCCTTACTCGGAGTTCTGGTTCGCGGACTGTTAACAGAGTCATAATTTTCTCGGATCGGGATTCAAACGGTGACTCGGGACACCATTAATCTTCCAAGTGGCGACTCTGAATATTAATAATAAATCCCGTTCCGACTGTCCTTTAATTGGAAAAACTCCTTTGCGCCCTCACAGGTGTAGTGAAAAAGGAGGTGTGACACTTATTATTCCGCAAACAGTAGAGTCAGCACACCTAGAAGAACCAGGTTCTTCTAGAGCAAATATTGGGTACCACACAAATCACCCCCCCCCCCTCTTGTGTGGTATTGACGTTAAAAACATCATACGTATTTTTCAATACTTCAAATTTCAATAATAGTTTCATCTTCAATTCATTTAGTTACTCAATTAAATTTCTTTAAACCGTCTGAGGTTGTGTTTTACTTAAAAATAGATTTCTACTAAGATAATTTATTAAATTTCTTACGAAAGGTAATATTTCATTCGATGCTGTACTTTAATTGAAAATGGTACTTTCTTTATTTAAATGATTTCTAAAATAACTTCATCTTTTCTTGTTGAGTTCCTAATTGGTTTAGAAGTTGTGCTCCACTTAGGTTATGTAAATCAGACTCCTTGAACATATTAATTGTATTGGTTACAGACCCTATGAACCGAGTAACATGAGAGCGTTGTTGTGTAAAATGAGATAGAAATATGTGGGCACGAGGTACCGGTTGTGCTAAAAGTTTGGTAATTGAGGTTATGATATGAGACATCGAGTTTGAGACGGTTGGAAATTGTGCATCAGAAACGATATGACTTATTGAGTTGGCATTGCCTTCCTTGTTTGAGCACATTTTTCTTTACTTGTCTGTCTTCCAGCTATGTTGGTGTTAATTTATCTGGTTATCTTCGTTTCCACCCGTGTTTCTCTTTATTGTTTCTACTGATTGTAGTTTGTTCTTTCCCTGTTGGCTATATTACTATGTCAATTTTAGATTGATAGTTTATTATCAAATCCTGTTCAATTTATTTGAGCAGTAGGTGTCTGGACTGTTCCTCGTCACTACCCCACCGAGGTTAGTCTTGATACTTACTGGGCATCGTCGTGGTGTGCTCATACTACACATCTGTACATTTTTGTGTACAGATCTAGGTATTTGGTCGATAGTAGCTGTGCGGGTCGTTGCGGTGGAGACTCAAGGTAAACCTGCTACAGCGTTCACAGGCCTCGGAGTCACCTTCATTTGTACTTATTCCCATTTGTTCCTTTTGTTTCAGAGCGGTGATGTATTTATTTTGTATAACTACTCTTAGAAAGGCTTGTGACTTGTACCACCGATTTTGGGAATTGTAAATTGTTAAGAGTTATTCAGATTAAAGTTAGCAAATATAAATATTATCTCAGTTAATGTTAGGCTTACCTAGTTTAGAGACTAAGTGCCATCACGACTCCTTCGGAGGGATTTTTGGGTCGTGACAAGTTAGTATCAGAGCTCTAGGTTCATGGGTGCTACAAGACACAAGCAGGTTTAGTAGAGTCTTGCGGATCAGTACGGAGATGTCTGTACTTATCTTCGAGAGGCTATAGAACTGTTTGGAAATTCCCCTTCTTTCATTCCTTATCGTGCGACATTGATTCAGCTCGATGCATATAACTTATGTTCTTTTACATCCACTTGTGTGTAATATTACGCTCTCGTCATCCGCTATGTGCCAGTGGTTCGTGATGACATGCTACGAGGGAGTCAGGGATGCTCAGACATTTTCTCAATGTGTTGTCTATACTGGAGATACAGAGGTATTAAGAGACTATTCAGTTGTTTATATGGAGGCGCAGCGGAAGAGTGGTGGGTGTTAATTGAGGGTAGCTGGCGGTATTGGAGTACCTTGTGATTTGTGTTGTACGAGCTGTGAAGGTCAGCTCTGCGGATCATCACGTTGTTTTCTATGGCTTTGCGCCAAGTGGAGGAGTCCATCAACGGCATTCAGACTGCATAGTCAAACTTGCGTCAGTTTCGTCCTGAGGTATATGTATGTGTGGTGTTGGTAGGTTCCCGGAATTTGTATATGACTAAGGTCTGAGATCTTGTACAAGACGATGTTGGGACTTTGATTGGGATTATTGCATATCGACTATCCGAAGAAATGGGTCAGCTTTGTGGTGTTGGGTCAGCATAGCGATGAAGTGATTGGTCCTTTGAATAGGAATTCTCTACTAGTATTTGTGGAAGCACTCTTGGATTGGACAGTTTGTGTGACTCGGCTGAGTTGGGGAGGTGCAGTCTTGATGGCTTAATTGTGGGCAGGCGAATCTCGGAGGGTTCTCGATGGTTTGACTACGGCTTGAGTGGGTGTCTACTATGGGCGTAAGGAATATATGGTGCACTGTGTCTTTCTCCTGAACAGGCATCAAAAATCAATGGGGTGTTGACATTGTTGGCTATCATATGTGAAGAGTGTGCATTTTGGAAAGGACCTTGAGTTTTGGTTTGCAGTGCGTGGGTGGTAGCATGGTGATTACTGGGTTTTGAGGCTTTCGAGGTTCATGTTTTGTTACGCGGCCAGAAACTCTATATGAGTGCATTAGCAGAATAATAGGGTGTAAGTGTTATATCAGCCATTTGATTTGCGTAGTGGAGTTTGAGTATGGAAGTTTTGGTATTCCTGAGGTTTTGGGCTAGATGCCCTCATATGTGGACCATTTCCTACTGGCGGGTTGTGAAGAAACGTTGAGGGTGAGGTAATTAATAGCATGCATGATTGATAGGTCGTTGTGGATTTTTTGAAAGGATATTTACCTATTTGGAAATAATCAGGATTTGGGTTGGGGACTGTTTGAAAGCTCAATGAGAATATGTATCTTGTATCAGATCAAGTTTGTATGCTCCTGTGAGATTGTCATTATGGTTATGTTACCGAGCAGAATGAATATTATTTGTGCCCCTAGCCTATGTTATGTGCTACTCTTTTATGCTGTGTTAGGCGATGAGGTTGTATGATTATACCCTACATATGTTGTAACTCTGTTCAGGACTTATGGCGAGGCGGGCGAGATAGCCCCCGTGATGTTGATTTTCTCGTTGCACCTTATATGTGCTTGCTTCTCTCATATTTTATTACTTCTATTCATTTTCCCACAGTTTTAATTGTGCACTCTGCTGTGCCTGATATCAATATTTATGTGATCAGTGGACTCGAGCATTTTGGCTTGATGAATAT
>NW_017675072.1:31318-43126 GCF_001879085.1 Nicotiana attenuata
GATAATTTATTAAATTTCTTGTTAAAGGTAATATTTCATTCGATGTTGTACTTTAATTGAAAATGGTACTTTCTTCATTTAAATAATTTCTAAAAATAACTTCATCTTTTCTTGCTGAGTTCCTAATTGGTTTAGAAGCTGTACTCCACTTAGGTTATGTAAATCGGACTCCTTGAACATCTTAATTGTATTGGTTACAGACCCTATGAACCGAGTAACATGAGAGCGTTGTAGTGTAAAGTGAGATAGAAATATGTGGGCACAAGGTGCCGGGTGTGCTAAAAGTTTGGTAATTGAGGTTATGATATGAGACATCGAGTTTGAGATGGTTGGAAATTGTGCATCAGAAACGATATGACTTATTGAGCTAGCATCACCTTCCTTGTTTGAGTATATTTTTCTTTACTTGTCTGTGTTCCAGCTATGTTGGTGTTAATTTATCTGGTTATCTTCGTTTCCACCCGTGTTTCTCTTTATTGTTTCTACTGATTGTACTTTGTTCTCTCCCTGCAGTTGATATTACTATGTCATTTTTAGATTGATAGTTTATTATGATCAAATCCTGTTCAATTTATTTGACCAGTAGGTGTCTGGATTGTTCCACGTCACTACCCCACCGAGGTTAGTCTTGATACTTACTGGGCACCGCCGTGGTGTGCTCATACTACACTTCTGTATATTTTTATATACAAATCCAGGTATTTGATCGATAGTAGCTGTGCGGGTCGTTGCGGTGGAGACTCAAGGTAAACCTGCTACAGCGTTCGCAGGCCTCAGAGTCACCTTCATTTGTACTTATTCCCATTGTTCCTTTTGTTTCGGAGCGGTGATGTATTTATTTTGTATAGTAGTCTTAAAAAGGCTTGTGACTTGTACCACCGGTTTTGGGAATTGTAAATTGCTAAGAGTTATTCAGATTAAAGTTAGCAAATATAAATATTATCTCAGTTAATGTTAGACTTACCTAGTTTAGAGACTAGGTGCCATCACGACTCCTTCGGAGGAATTTTTGGGTCGTGACAATAAAGTAATTGGCTTTGGCTTTGTCAGCATCTAACTTTGGCTATCAGGTGAATTAGTAGATGGCACAATATAACAGGATAACTAAAGTAGTTTGAGTGGCTAACCAATTAATATATCCATATACAGTTTTCTTTCTAATTTTGCGTCTTTGTGTATCAAAACATCTTCATAGGCGTTATATTTTATATTTCTAGGAGGCCACAAACTTACAGTAAAGGTGGCCAAGAAATTCAAAAGGGAAAAACAGCATGAAATGATACATTAATCTCTGTTGAGCCTTAACAACTAAAGATAAATTAATTACTCTACCGGATGCATTTTCTAATTATGTGCGAATACGGACAACAATTGCATTCTCTACATTTAAAGGGCTTGGCGATTCTCTCAAGACTATGCCGTTAAAATTGTAACGACCCGACCCGTTCGTTACGGGGGTTACCGCCCCGTATTCCCCGTTTATTGCTTCTATATGCTTCATCTTATATGTGTTTAGGAGATTTGAAGAGTAATTTCGACATGAGTTCGATTTAAGAAATGAGACAATAAGTCTTTTTATTAGAAGGATCGTTTGGAAAAGTCAATACCGAATTGTTGGACTTATGAGTTAGAAGGCTCTGCGAAATGGATTTCCGACGTCGATCAGTTTCGAGCGGATATGATTTGTGACTTAGGAGCGCATCGAACTTGAATTGTGAGAAAGGTCCGGGTAGACGAATTGGCTTGATTGCTAAGGGTTGGATTTTTGGCGACTCGGCATGGTAGGTGAGATTTTGATCCGAGGTCAGAATGGAATTTCCAAGATTTGCAGTAGCTCCGTTTAGGTGATTTTGGGATATGCGTGCAAGTTTCAGGATCATTCGGGAGGTTTGTTGTAAGGTCGGGTTTTAGACAAATGCAAGTTTCGGGAAGTTTGTTTACTTTAGGGCTGGAATTCTGTTAATTCGAAGATGGATTTGGTGTTTATGATTAAGTTGTTTTTATGTTACCGAGCAAGTTCGAATGAAAGTAATAGAACCATATCTAGTGATTTGGTTTTGAGGGCTCCCCTTTTTCCCCCAGGGGCCTCGGGTTGATTAGGATGGTTTTAAACGAGAGGTTTTGAGTGTTGTAAATTGCAGGTCAGATTTTTCTGTAATCTGGTTGTTTCCGGCTTTCTCGGAAATAGGACCGCCAAGAAGCGGCTACCCAATAAAGAAGCGGTTACGTGGTCGCAGAGCGGTCGTGGCCGGCTAGGGAATATTCGCCAGGATGCGGAAGGTGGCTTCGCCACCAGCGCGGTCCGCATTAAGCGGACAAAGGTGCCGCAGAAGGGGTTGAAGGCCGCAAAGAGGACATTCGCGTGCCAATAGGCGGAAGTCCGGCTTCTAGTGAAAAACCGCTTAAGCGGAAATGTGGCCGCAGAGCGGTGCCCGCATAAGCGAAAGCCGGGACCGCAGAAGCGAATCAGCTGGGCGACAGACAAGGTGTTTAAAATAATATTTCATCCGGACCCTTCAATATTTGTTCTCTCATTCGTTGATCGTTCTTAAGGGCTTTGAACACAGTTAAATCGAGGGTTTTGACCGGCGAATCTTGGAGGTAAGTTCTTGCGCTAAATATTTCGAAATTATGGTTGAGAAATTACATGTAAATTGTAGAAAATTCTCAAAAACGGGTCAAGCTAGGGCTGAAAGCTTTGTGGTTAAAAATGATTTGGAGGGTTCAAAACAAGTTCCGATTTTTGGTAACACTATATGCACGGACTCTTGTGAGACGAGGAATCTATTGGCTGTGATTTCGGATTTTTTCGAGAAGTGGGCCCGGTGCTCGGGTTTTTCACCAACTTTCGTGAATTTAGTACTTTTTGGGTATATTTTTGATTTGGGTTATGTTTCTCTTAACCCATATTTTATGTATTCGTTGTGATTTGTGACTAGATTCGACGCGCGAGGGAGGTGATACGAAGGAGGAAAAGGCATTGCAGGACCATTCTACGGCCGGATAGAGGTGAGTAGTTGGTGTATATATGGCTGAGGTTTTGAAACCCCGGCTTATCAGCATTTGTGACGCTATTGAGTTAGGGCGTTGAATCGCACCCCATGGCAGAATGTGCGGATTGGTTATGAACTGGGGATTGTGACGCTCGTCATTCCGAACAAGATTTTCTAATTTGGTGACTGATACGGCACCCTGTATTGATATATCTGGCATTAATTGCCGTAGTTTGGGGCCTTGTGCCGATTCTGTAGGCGATCCTTAGAGGATGAATGTCATTGTGATAGCATGCTTTGTATAAACCATTGATTCTCAGTCCTTGTTTAATTCACTGTTATGAAATGTAAAGTCACTTTTCTTGAAGTTAAAATATCTAAAGTATATTCTTCTTAATAAATTGGAAATTGGGAAATTAACTAACATCTGTTACGTGAACTCATATGCATATTGTGGACGAGTATGGATCGGGTGCACGCCGCGCGAAATATATGATTATATCTGCGCTTTGGGCTGAGAGCCCCTCCGGAGTTGTACACACCTACCACAGTGAGCGTCGTCGACGTTAAATGGATCGGTCTACGCGGCCGTTAGCGGTCATGCTGCATTGATTGGCATCTTACGATATTACTTGCACTGATATATTTGAGTTGTTTGTGTTAGGTCGTAGTTAGGGTGTTGACTGTTTACGTTTTAGCTTTACTTTTGTGGCAATTTCGTGGATATTCCTATCTTCAGGACATTTTATATGGCTTATTCTCACTGAGTCGGTAGTACTTCACCCCTACTCCCATGCACTTGGTGCAGAGATTCAGGTTACCCCGGAGGTTAGCTGCAGCAGGTCTTTGTTTCCCAGAGCTTATCAGAGTTGTTGAGTAGCTGCTTTGACGTTCCAGACCTGACTTATTTTCCTATTTCACTTTTATATATATACATTCCAGGACTTGGAGTATTTTCGTTAGATATTGTTATTCAGGATTGTTTTAGGCTCTAAGACTCGCTGACCCAGATTCTTTTGGAGTGTTTTACTCAGCCTTCGTATTTTCTTAGGTATATATTGCATTATATTCTGATATATATCCAAAACTATTATAATCTCTTTAGATTGTCGGCTTTGATGTTCGGTATTAATTGGGAACGATTGTGGTCGCGCTTGCCTAGCATATGTTGGCGGCCCACGACTGGGTTTAGGGGTCGTGACAAAACTTGGTATCAGAGCCTTAGTTGCAACCTCGCGAGTCATGAGCCGGTTTAGTAGAGTCTCGCGGATCGTACGTAGACGTCGTATCTATACTCCGAGAGGCGTTACAGAACCTTCAGGAAGCACTTCACTTTTCTTGAAATCTTCAAATCGTGGCTGCTTGTTAATTATGGAAAAACGAATTCGCGTATCTATTCTCTCGCAGATGGCGAGAACCACGTGCTAACGGACGTGATGCGGACGACTCACCAGTGCACCTAAGGATCTTTGGTCGCGGTAAGGAGCAAGGGCACAGGGACAGGCAGCCTGCTGACCCACCGTTTTGACCAGGCTCCAGCGGTCAGATTTCAGCACCAGTTTGACCAGGCTAGGGTTCAAATTCCAGTTGTAGATGCCCAGCAAGCACCTGTTTTGGCACCGGCAGTTGCATCGTGATTCCTGGTCTCAGGAGGCTTGCTTCAGATCTGTTTCGTTGCACTGGCCTGGCTCAAGCGGTTTCAGCCACTGCACGGCGGCTACTTTCTCAAACGGGGGGTGGTCATCAGACCCCGATGCTCGCACACCCAGCGGTTGTTCAGGCTTACAGATACCTGGGGTAGCTCCAGCTCAGCCAGTTCAGCGCTGCACCAGTTGCAGCATTGTTCCAGTTGCGCCAGTAGCACCAGCCAGCTCTTGTGGTTCCAGCTAGTGCCGGATTGACGAGCAGCGTCGGTATGGAGAGTTCGGTAGGCTTCAGCCCCGACATTTTCAGTTGGTGGTTGAGGGGCGAGGATGCCAGGGTTTCTGGTATTGCCAGCGTATGCTTCGATACTGCGTGGGAGTATTCTGGAGATCTAGTGGAATGGCTTTTACTACTTCCAAGTTCACAGGGCCTGGTTATTTAATTCGGTGGAGGAGTTTCGAGAGCGTAGGCCTACTTTAGAGAGCGCCCCTCACGTCGGGAGCAGTGTCTCTACGGTATTATCTGGAGAAATAATGTACCCAGTCTCACAGGGAGAGTTGCGTCCGTCCAGTTCGATGGTTGACTCAGGGAATATGAACAGTGACTCAGGTATGAGTTGAGGTTTACACAGCTAGCTCGAATCTCGTGGATGGATCCCGACAGATCGTAGGAGAGGATAAGAAGGGTTTGTGGATGGTTCTCAACTATGCTCGATTCGCATATTGATGACTAGAGAAAGGGCATTTATTAGCAGTTACATTTGGAGTAGTTTTATGCGGCTCGATCAGATTAGACAGATCGTCATTGGCGAGCGTGAGGAGAGGGAGGCTAAGAGGCCTCGAGGTTCGGTAGTTTCAGTGGTGCTCCGTCTAGGGGCCAGTCAGGCAGCAGCAAGGTCTTCCTTCAGAGACCTCCTCAAGGTTTTTCATGGTCGTTCAGGTCCAGTCGGGGCTTCTTCAGGACCGTATGGTCATTAGGGTCATCAGACAGAGCCAGCCTGCACTGAGTGCACCTTCAGCTAGAGCTCTGCTCCTGCTTCTTCAAGCCCAAGGTTTCTGCCAGCGAGGGGTTTCCCATCAGTCCACTTCCACACTCCAGGTCGTTGCTACGAGTGCAGGTGAGTTGGGTCATAATGAGGAGACAGTGTCCCACGGTTCCGTAGTTAGACAGTCCACGTAGAGGGATCAGGGCCTCATCTTTCTGCCCCTGTTTCTTCAGCACCCACTCAGATCAGCTAGGAAGTGGAGGATCAGGTAGCCAGAGGTAACCCCGGGCGAGGACCGTATACTGGCGGTGGTCTAGGCTCGATTTTACGCTTCTTCCAGGATAGGAGAGACTGCAGTGCATCAGATGCAGTTCATCACATGGTTATTATCTCAGTCTTGCCACGGGATGCCTCTGTCTTATTGGATCCGGATCTACCTACTCCTATGTATCTTATATTTTGCTCATCATTTGGGTACGACCCGTGGTTGTCTTGCTTTCGTGCATGTATCTACCCCGGTGGGGTGATACTGTTATTGTGGATCACGTTATTATCGATCCTGTCTTGTTATTATGGGTGGTCTGGAGACCCGAGTTGGACTTGTATATTGGGCCATGGTGTGATTTCGACGTGAATTCTGGGTATGATTGATTCGTACCATGCTTTCTGGGACTTCATTGCACAAGATAGTTACGTTTTTGCTATCCAGGGTAGTTCCGAGAATTCAAGTGGCGTAGGCGTGACTGACTATGTACCCAGCAGGGTGATTTCCTTCTAAAAAGCCCAACGGATTATGGTTGGGAGGGTGTTGTTTGTCGTACTTGGCTTTTAGAAATGTTGGCAGTGAGACTCATGTCTTGATTCGGTTCCTGTTAGTGAGATTTTCCTGATGTGTTCCAAGCGGACCTACCGGGCATGCCGCCGGATATAGGGACATTGATTTCGGTATTGATTCTGGTGCCGGCACTCAGCACATTCTCTACCTCCCCTATCAAGTATGGCACAGCGGAGTGTTAAAAGAGTTGAAGGAACAGCTTCGAGGGCCATCTAGATTAGGGGTTATCGCCCGAGTGTGTCACCTTTTGTGGTGCACCAGTTGTTATTTGTAAAGAAGAATGATGACACAATGGAGATGTTGCATTGATTTATAGCAAGCTGACAAGGTGACTAGTGAAGACAAGTACCACACCGTATTGAGGATTTTGTTTGATCCAGCTTCAGAAGGCAAGGGTATTCTCTAAGGTTGACCCTTTCGATCGGGCTATACCAGTGAAGATTAGGGATTCAGACTTATGAAACAGCTTATCGGATGAGATATGGCACTACGGAATTTTCTAAGTGATTGTCTTTGGGCTGACTAAATGCCCCAGTCGCATTATGCGACTTGATGAAAGTGTAATTCGGCGTATTGGATTCTTTAGTGATCGTGTTTATTGATGATATTCCGGATACTCGCGTAGCTAGGGAGGAGCACGGACGCGGCACCTTAGTGGTATTACAGAGATTGCAGGAGGAGAAGCTTTATGCCGAATTGTTCTCTAAGGTGAGTTCTGGGCTTAGTACTGTGATTCTTGGGACACGTGGGTGTCAGTGATGGTATTCAGGTTGACACCAAAGAGAGTCGAGCGCGTGCAGAGTTGGCCAAGGACCGTCCTCATTATCTGATGATCGGAGTTTCTCGGTTTGGCAGGTTATTATCACATGGTTGTTCAGGCATTCATCTATTGCTTTCGCTCTTGACGAAGTTGATAAGAATGAATTGCTCCATTGTGATTGGTTGTGAATGCGAGGAGAGCTTCCAGAAGCTCAAGTCGACCTTGACCACAGCTCCAGGTGCTAGTATGCATCAGTCAGCTTCAGGTTCTTACACCGCGCGCCTTTGTATTGTGATTGCGTCGAGAGTTGGGATTCGGTTATGTATTGAATGCAGAAGGGCAGAGTTATGCGTATGCTTCTGTCAGTTAAAGCCCCAGAAAAGAACTACCCTGTTCAATGACTTGAGATTTGGCTGCTATCGACTTCATCTGCGCTTAGAAGATTTGGAGGAACGATATCTTATGATGTGTATCTTGTGAGGGTATACGGACCCATCGCAGTCTTAAGCACTTGTTTAAGCAGAAAGGAATATAATTTGAGGCAGCGGAATGGCTTGAGTTACTCAAGGATTATGATATTACCATCCTGATCATCCGAGCAAGGCAATGTGTGGCCGATGCTTTAAAGCTAAAAGTCCTATTAGTATGGGTAGTTTGGCGTATATTCCAGTTGGGGAGAGGCCCCCCCATTGCCACTTGATGTTCAGGCCTTGGCCCAATCAGATGGTGGGTTATGATAGTTTGCGAGCCCAGTCGGTGTTGGCTTTTATGGTTTTCCCAGATCTTTTTGTACGATGCATCAAGAGGCCATATGTGATGACCGCATTTGCTTGGTCCTGAAGGACGGATGGGTTCCAGCTATGATAATGCCAGAGATTGACCATTGGAGTGATGGTGTGCTTGTGTTTGCGGATGCAGTGGCCGCGAATTTGCGTGCCCCATGTGGGATCGGGCTCTGGGAAGTTGATATTGGAGGAGGGCCCAACAGCTCGCGTATTGCGTTCATCCGGGTGCCGCGAGAATATACCGGATTTGAGAACATGCATTACTGGTTGTGAAAAGGATGAAAAAAGGGATAGTTGTGAATTTATGTGAGACTCGATGTCTCAACTGGTCAGCAGGTAATATGAAACCAGAGACCGGCGGTGTACTCCAGCAGATGTGAAGTTATTCCGGAGTGGAAATGGAAGATATTACTATGGATTTTGTTGAGTGGTCTTTCTCTACCGAAGTAAGTTTGATTCAGATTTGGGTGCTTGTGGTGATAGGATGACCAAGTCCGCACACTTCATTCCTGTATGGCACTTTCTTATTCTTGGGCGGTTATGCAGAATTTCATCGAGGATTGTGGCGGTTTGCATGGGTCCCAGTTTCTATATATTCAGATAGGGTACCCAGTTTACTTCTCAGTTCTGGAGTAAATTTCGCGAGAGTTGGTTTCACGGTAGGTTGAGCACCAGCATTTTCATCCTAGACGGTATCGAGACAGTCTAGCGTACTTACTCCAGATATGTGGGATCATGTTGCGTAGCTGTTGTTATTGATTTTGGAGGTTCTTGCGGCTGAATTCTGCCCACTTGCAGAGTTTGCTATTATAAGTATTTAACAAGACAGCTAGATCAATATCAACTAATTTCAAGATGGCGCCGTATGATGCTTTATATGGGAAACAGGATGTAGATCTCTGGGATTGGTTTGGTTCGAGGCCTCCACGAGTGCTAAAGATTATTGGCTGGCACCAGTTAGTGCCAGGATGCCTTAGAGAAAGGTTAAAAAGTGCATCCAGGTGAGATCTGTCAGAGCTCCAGTCGCTTCAGAACGACTCTGCGGACCGGAAGGTTCGAGATGTATTTATGCCGGTGGTGGCCAGAGAAGGTCTTGTTGGAAGTTTCGCCTATGAAAGGCGTTATGAGGTTTGGAAAGAAGGAAAGTGAGTCCAAGGTTTCATTTGACCTTTTGAGATACTTAGGAGGATTGGGGAGAGGTGCCTTATATGCTTGCTTGCCACCTAGCGGTCGGGAGTTCATCGGTTGTTCATGTTTCTATGCTCCGGAAGTGATGTGGGACCAAACCGTCTCATGTATGATTAGACTTCAAGCACGATCAGTTGGATGAGGACTTGACCTTACGATGTGGCAGTTCGCGCTGATTTACTGGTTCGTCAGGTCGAAAATGTAGAGATACTAAGACATTAGGCTTCGGGTGAAGTACAAGTTGGTTTAGGATAGTCGGCCCCGAGGAGGAAAGCCCATGAGGCAGCGATCGCAGACTATCGGTAGAGGAATGTGACGAGCAGATATCCTTCATTGTTTGAGACCTCCAGGCTATGTTTCTTGACCCAGCTCGAGGACGAGGCGTTGTTTAAGTGGGGGGATGTTAACGACCCGACCCGTTCGTTACGGGAAGGTTACCGCCACCGTTTCCCTGTTGTTGCTTCTATATCTTCATTATATCTGTGTTTAGAGGAATTTAGAAGTAATCGGACAGAGTTCGCGTTAGAGAATGGACACAGTAAGTCTCGTTTTATGAAGAAGGATCGTTGGAAAAGTCAACCAAATGTACTAGATTAGAACTCGAATGAGGATTCGATGAGTTAGCTGCTGGAAAGAATGATATTTGATGATTACGATCAGTTTACGGGGTGTATTTATGATGGGGGGAACCTTGGAAGTGAGCGCAATCGGAATTGAATTTGAGGTAGGTCCGGGTGTAGTAATTAGGGCTTTGAATTGGCTAACGGGTGGGTATTTGGCGTGGAACCTTCCGGATGGTAGGTGAGATTTTTGATCAAAGGCGTCGGAAGGAATTCGAGAGTTGAGTAGCTCTGTTAGGTAGATTTTTGGATATGCGTTGCAAAGTTTCAGATCATTCGGCAGGTGTTTAGTCGGGTTTTTAAGATCAAATGCAAGTTTCGGAAAGTTAGTTTAACTTAGGCTTGAATCCGTGTATTCGATGATCTTGGTGTTTATGATAGTCGTTCTTTGACTGTTACGAGCAAGTCGAATGAAGTAATAAACATATCTGTGGCATTTGTTTGAGGTCCCAGGGGCCTCGGGGTGAATTAGGGTGTGTTTAAACGAGAGGTTTTTAGGAATGTAATTGCAGATTCAGATTTTTTGTCATTCTTAGTGTTTCCGTTCTTGCGAATGACGCGAATGGACCGCAGAAGCGGTTACGGGTCGCAGACCGGTCGTGGCCGGCTAGAAATTCCGCAGATGCGGAAAGTGGCTGCACCAAGGTCCGCATAGCGGACAAAGGGGTTGCCGCAGAAGCGGGTTTTGAGGAACCGCAAAGCGACTTCGCGTCGCAATAAGCGAAAGTCCGGGCTTCTAAGGGAAACCGCTAAGCGGAAAATGTTGCCGAGAAACGGTCCGCATAAGCTAAAGCGTGGACCGCAGAAGGCGGAAATACTGGGCGACAGAAGGGTTTTTAAAATTAATATTCATCCGCCGACCCTTCTATTATTTCTCCATTGTTGACGTTCTTAAGAGCTATTGAAACAAGGAAAATGAAGGAGTTTTGAATCGAGAATCACTTTGGAGGTAAGTTCCTTGGCTAAATATTCGAAATATGTAGAAAGAATTAAATTGTGAACTATTTTACAAATCTCAAAAACGGGTCAAGCTAGGGCTGTGGAAAGCTGTGATGTATAACATGGAATTCTTCTAGAGGGAGTGCAAACGGCTCCATTAGTAAACTTTATATGACGGACTGGTGGCGACGAGGGAATCTGTTGTGTGATTTTCGGAAGTTTTGAGGAAGTGAGCCGGGCTGGGTTTTACCAACTTCGTAATTAGTAAACTTTCGAGTATTTTATAGGTTGATGTTTTCTTAACCGCATATTTATGTATGTTCGTTGTGATTATTGACTAGATTCGAGCAGGCGCAGGGAGTCGTACGAAAGGAAAAGATTGCGGACCATTCTAACAGAGCCGTGATAGAGGGTGTGAGTAGTGTGTATTGATGGCCTGAGGGTTTGAACCCGACTTATCACATTGTGACGCATGTAGGGCGTGACTCGACACCCCATGGCAGGTGCGGGATTGGTTATGCTGGGATTGGACTCTGGTCCATTCAGGCCGAACAGGAATGTTTCTGTATATGTGTGACAACGCACCGCAGCTGTATTGAATTATACTTGGGTTATTGCCGTGTTTGGGCCGGCCGACTTGCATCCTTTAGAGGATGAGATGTCATTGTTGATACCGGAGCATCTGTGTTATAACCATTGATTGCTCAGTCCTGTGTTATTATCAACTGTTATGAATGCAACAACAGTTTCTCTGAAGTATAATATTCTAAAGTATATTTTCCTTATAAATTGGAATTGGGAAATTAACTAAATCTGTTTACGTGATCATTGCATATTTGTGGACCAGTATGGTCGGGCTCCAGGCCGCGACGAATGATATGATATTATTGCGTGGCGCCAAGGCCTCCTCGGAGGTGTTTACACACCCAAGGAGCGTCGTCGACGTTAAAGATCGGCTACGCTCGTGATGCGGTCATGTGCATTGCATTGCATCTTTACGATATAAGCTTGGATATATGTGTGAGCTTGTTATTGTTGTGGAGTTCGATGTAGTTGTAA
>NW_017675072.1:44923-45891 GCF_001879085.1 Nicotiana attenuata
ATATATATATATATATGTATATGTATATGTATTGTTCCATTTGAGACGCCACCAAGCCCAGGCTCAATATTTTTGTTTAATTCAGTTTTCCCCCTTTTTTAGGTCAGTCTCCTTCTCTTGTTTTCTTTTCTCCAAGAACTTTAAAATGCAGATGTATAAGCTTTGAAAGTGCTTTTGTGAATTTTCAAGATAGATCAAAATTTTTCATGTTGACTTGTTTGGTTTTCGTTACTCTTGACTCTTGAGTATGATGATGATTGAGGAGGTAAACTGTTCAACTTTTGGAATACGATTAATTTGGAATCGAGCTGGAAAGTTCCTAACTACGACCTCCTAACTACTAAGCAGTTAGCACACAAGAATTAAAAACCATGTATCCTTGATAGATGACTACATTCTGGTATTACTTGTAGTCATCTATTGCACCTAGGTGCCAAGTATGACGTAAATTTCAATTGCATGTAGTATGGAATTCATTTGCAGAGTTAACACATGGCATAATACGGGCAACATTATAGAAGGGAAGACTACAAGTAATATCAGAATTTAGTCATCTATCTGTCAAGATTTGAAATAACTACAAGTAATAAATAACAAAGTTCTCAAGCTGCTGCTGCCCATCTTGCTTTGTTACTGTCACTGTCTTTGATCGAGCTTCAATTTTGTTTATTCCATCAAGCTGCTGCCTCGATAAAGGAATGAAATCATATAAGTTTGAAATCATTTGTTATTTAACAGATTTAACCATATAAGTTTTTGCCATTTGATGACCTTTGAATCTTCTATTCTAGGTAATTTGGAGCCAAGAAAGGTTCGTGGGCCTACTTTACTAAAAGATATTTGGAAACTTCCTCCAGGGAAGGTAGTTGATGTGCCGTTTAATAATCGTAACCAAGCTATTGGGGAAAAAGGTCGAAAGCTTGCTAGCTTTCTAGAAATCATTGCGAGAACTCCGAGAACTAACACCT
>NW_017675072.1:49480-70986 GCF_001879085.1 Nicotiana attenuata
GGTCCCCCACACAAGGTTAGACAAGCCACTTACCTCGAACCGGCTCCAAAATCAACTCGAAACCACACTTTTGCCACGAGTATCCGACTCCAAATGGCCCAAATCTATTCAATTCAATTACATATCATAAATAACATCTCAAGCAACTGATTCTACGATTTAATTCAAAGCTAAGATGCGAAATTAGGTAAAATGACCAAAACACCCCTCAGGCCAACATCTCGGATTTGGATGAAATTAACATTTTCAGAACCCTCGTACTCTCACGAGTCTAACCATATAAAGATCCCTCAAATCGGAGGTCAAGAACCCACTCAAATCTCAATAATTACGTCTATGAAGTTTTTACCCATTTTCCATTCAAAATCCGAAATTAGATGATGAAATTAACTAAAGATTGATGAAATATAACTAGAAAGGGTTAAAGAACCGTTACCCAATGATCTCCTCTTTAAATCCCTCTCAAAATTGCCCTCTCCCGAGCTCCAATTCGATTTTTCTAACTTTTGAAACTAAACCCTCGAAATCACTATTTCTGCATTTGCGGTCCTGGGACCGCACCTGCGGTCCCGCATCCGCGGACAAATGGTCGCATTTGCGTCTTTCATTAAAAGGCCAGGTTACGCATTTGCGGTCACCCACTCGCAGAAGCGGTTCCGCTTCTGCGGAAGATCAACCGCATCTGCGGTACCTGAAGAATTCACCAAATCCGCTTCTGCGGTCCCCTTAGCCGCATCTGCGGCGCCGCATCTGCGGTCCCCAAACCGCAGATGCGAAAATATCAGAAGCAACAAAGTCTGCAATCCCTCTACTTTAAAATCTTTCCGTTAACCATCTGAAATCATCCCGAGGCCCCCGGGACCTCAACCAAAAGCACCAATAACACCTAATACCTCATTCAAACTTATACCAATCCTTAAACCACCTAAAACAACGCCGGAAACTCGAATTAATCAATGATTCAAGCCTAAGAACTTCAAATTCTCACAAAACACGCTTTTGATAAAAAACCTAACCAAAACACGTCCGAATGACCAGAAATTTTGCACACACATCCAAAATGACATGACGGAGCTACTGCAACTTCCGGAATTCCATTCTGACCCTCGAATCAAAATCTCACTATCGGACCGGAAACTTCAAAAATTCAAACTTCGGCATTTCAATCCTAAATTAGCTACGGACCTCCAAAACACATTCCGAACACGCTCCTAACCTCGAAATCACCTAACGGAGCTAACGGGACCATCGGACTTCCATTCCGAGGCCGTCTTCACACTGTTCTGACTATGGACCATTTTCCAACACTTAAGCTCTCCTTTAGGGACTATGTGTCCCAAAACTCTCCGAAACTCAAAATCGAACGTCCCGGCAAACCAAAATAGCAGAAAAGAACTTAGGGGAAGCAGTTACTAGGGGATCGGAGCGTAAATTTCAAAAATGACCGGCTGGGTCGTTACATCCTCCCACACTTAAACATTTGTTCGTCCTCGAACGAGCATAGAGAACATACCTGAAGTAGTGAAAAGATGAGGGTACTGGCTGCGCATATCCTGCTCGGTCTCCCAGGTCGCCTCCTCGACCGGCTGATCCCGCCACTGAACCTTCACGGATGCAATGTTCTTTGACCTCAGCTTCCTGACCTGCCTGTCCAATATAGCCACTGGCTCCTCAACATAGGATAGATCCTTCTCCAACTGGACTGAACTGAAATCCAACACGTGCGACGGATCACCGCGATACCTCCGGAGCATCGAAACATGAAATACCGGATGAACCCCTGCCAGGCTGGGAGGTAAGGCAAGCTCATAGGCAACCTCCCCAACTCGCCTCAATTTCTAAAAAGGGCCAATAAACCTCGGACTCAACTTCCCTTTCTTCCCAAATCTCATAACGCCTTTCATAGGCGAGACCCGAAGCAGAACCCGCTCTCCAACCATGTAGGAAACATCACGAACCTTCCGATCCGCGTAACTCTTCTGTCTGGACTGGGCTGTACGGAGTCTATCCTGAATCACCTTGACTCTCTCCAAAGCATCCTGAACCAAATCTGTGCCCAATATTCGGGCCTCACCCGGCTCAAACCAACCCACCGGAGATCTACATCGCCTACCATATAAGGCCTCGTACGGTGCAATCTGAATGCTAGATTGATAGCTGTTGTTGTAGGCAAACTCCGCCAATGGCAAGAACTGATCCCAAGAACCTCCAAACTCAATCACGCACGCACAGAGCATATCCTCAAGAATCTGAATAGTGCGCTCGGACTGTCCGTCCGTCTGGGGGTGAAATGCTGTGCTCAACTCCACCCGGCTCTCCAGAACCGCGATGTGAACTGAGTACCTCTGTCTGAAATAACGAAAACTGGAATACCATGCAGACGGACAATCTCCCGGATATAAATCTCTGCCAACCGCTCCGAGGAGTAGGTAGTACACACAGGGATGAAATGCGCGGACTTGGTCAGCCGATCCACAATAACCCAAATGGCATCGAACTTCTTTAAAGTCCGTAGGAGTCCAGATACGAAGTCCATGGTGATGCGCTCCCACTTCCACTCCGGAATCTCTATCTGCTGAAGCAATCCACCCGGTCTCTGGTGCTGATACTTCACCTGCTGACAATTAAGGCACCGATCTACAAACCTTACTATATCCTTCTTCATCCGCCTCCACCAGTAGTGCTGCCTCAAATCCTGATACATCTTCGTGGCACCCGGATGAATGGAATACCGCGAACTGTGGGCCTCCTCTAAAATCAACTCCCGAAGCCCATCGACATTGGGTACGCAAACTCGACCCTGCATCCTCAATACTCCGTCATCACCAATGGTCACATATCGAGCATCGCCATGCAATACCTTGTCCTTGAGGACAAGCAAATGAGGGTCATCATACTGCCGCTCCCTGATATGATCGAACAAGGAAGACCGAGAGACCACACAAGCTAGAACCCTACTGGGCTCCGAAAGATCCAAATCTCACAAACTGGCTGGCTAGAGCCTGAACATCCATCGCCATAGGCCTCTCTGCTGCTGGTAAATAAGCCAAACTCCCCAAACTCTCTGCCCGGCGGCTCAAAGCATCGGCCACCACATTGGCCTTGCCTGGGTGATACAAGATAGTGATGTCATAATCCTTCAGCAGCTCCAACCATCTCTTCTGACGCAAATTAAGGTCCTTCTGCTTGAACAGATGCTGCAGACTACGGTGATCAGTATATATCTCACAAGGCACACCGTACGAAGTAATGACACCAAATCTTCAAGGCATGAACAATGGCGGCTAACTCAAGATCATGGACAGGATAATTCTTCTCATGTATCTTCAACTGTCTGGACGCGTAGGCGATCACCCTACCGTCCTGCATCAATACCGCTCCAAGGCCAACTCTCGAGGCATCACAATAGACAGTATAAGACCCCGAACCGGTAGGCAATATCAAAACTGGGGCTGTAGTCAAAGCTGTCTTGAGCTTCTGAAAGCTCGCCTCACATCTGTCCACTGAAATGGGGCACCCTTCTGGGTCAATCTAGTCATAGGGGCAGCAATCGATGAAAATCCCTCCACGAAACGACGGTAGTAACCCGCCAAGCCAAGGAAACTGCGAATCTCTGTAGCTGAGGATGGTCTGGGCCAACTCTGCACGGCCTCTACCTTCTTCGGATCCACCTGAATACCCTCTCTCGAGACCACGTGACCCAAGAACGCCACGGAATCCAACCAAAACTCACATTTCGAGAACTTAGCATACAACTTCTTTTCTCTCAAGGTCTGGAGCACTGTCCTCAGGTGCTGCTCATGATCTTCCCGACTCCGGGAATATACCAGAATGTCATCAATAAAAACGATCACGAATGAATCAAGATATGGCCGGAAAACACTGTGCATCAGATGCATGAAGGCTGCTGGGGCATTAGTCAGCCCAAATGACATAACAAGGAACTCGTAATGACCATACCGAGTCCTGAAGGCAGTCTTCGGGATATCTGGCTCCCGAATCTTCAACTGATGATAGCCTGAACGCAAGTCAATCTTAGAAAACACACAAGCACCCTGTAACTGGTCGAACAGGTCATCAATACGAGGCAAAGGATAGCGGTTCTTCACTGTCACCTTATTCAACTGGCGGTAATCAATACACATGCGCATAGAACCATCCTTCTTCTTCACAAATAACACAGGAGCACCCCAAGGCGATACACTGGGCCGAATGAAACCCTTATCAAGTAATTCCTGCAATTGCTCCTTCAACTCCTTCAACTCAGGAGGAGCCATACGGTACGGAGGGATAGAAATGGGCTGAGTGCCCGGCAACAGATCAATGCCAAAATCAATGTCTCTATCGGGTGGCATGCCCGGAAGATCAGCTGGAAACACATCAGGGAAATCCCGTACTACTGGGACTGAATCAACAGAAGGAGTATCCATACTGGCATCTCTCACATAAGCTAAGTACGCATCACAACCTTTCTCAACCATACGCTGAGCCTTAAGGAAAGAAATAACTCTACTGGGAGTGTGACCTAAAGCACCCCTCCACTCAATACGCGGTACACCTGGCATGGCCAGTGTCACGGTTTTGGCGTGACAATCAAGAATAGCATAATGGGGCGACAACCAGTCCATGCCCAAGATAATATCAAAATCAACCATGCTGAGCAATAATAAGTCGGCTCTGGTCTCAAAACCACCAAGAATAACCAAACATGACCGGTAAACGCGGTCCACAACAAGAGAATCTCCCACAGGAGTAGAAACATAAACTGGGGAACTCAAAGAATCCCGAGGTACACCCAAATGCGGAGCAAAATAAGAAGACACATAAGAATAAGTGGAGCCTGGATCGAATAGAACCGATGCATCTCTGTGACAGACCAAGATAGTACCTGTGATGACAGAATCGGAGGCGACAGCCTCAGTACGGGCTGGAAGAGCATAATATCTGGCCTGGCCTCCCCCTCGAGGGCGACCTCTACCTCCCCGACCTCCACCTCTGGCTGGCTGGGCCGGTGGAGTAGCAACTGGTGCTGGGACCATAGCCTGAGAGCTCTGCGGGGCCTGCTGTGGCTGAGGAGTCTGCGGAGGTGCACCCCTCCTGAGTCTGGGGCAATCCCTCACCATATGGCGTGTGTCACCACACTCAAAACAAGCTCTGGGAGGACGTGGCGGCTGTGACTGGCTCGGGCCAGGTCTGCTGGACTATCCACTGGAAGCACCCCGTGCAGGAGGCGCACTAGAGACCGGAGGTGCATAATAAGGCTCCTGAGGCCTAGGTGGAGCTGGAATATCGCTGGCTGCTGGAAGAGCTGAATGAACGGGGCGACCCAAATGACCCCTACCATGACGACCTGCAACTGGGGCACGGGCACCAAAAAAATGGCCCGACTCTCGAGACCTCTTGGCCTCCCTCTCCTCCCTGTCCCTAGCATGCATACCCTCAATCCTCCTAGCAATGCTCACCGCCTGCTGATAAGACACATCCGTCTCTAACTCATGAGCCATGCTAGACCTGATGTTGGGAATAAGCCCCTCAATGAACCGGCGAACCTTCTCGCGGACCGTGGAAACCAAAGCTTGGGCATGTCTAGCCAAGTCAATGTAGCGGATAGCATACTCTGAGACAGTCATAGTACCCTGGCGCAAACGCTCAAACTCCGCGTGCCAAGCATCCCTAAGACTCTGGGGAACATACTCCCTCGTGAACATATCTGAAAACTGAGCCCAAGTCAGGGAAGCTTCCTCATCCGGACTGTCTAACTCATAAGCACGCCACCATTGATAGGCGGCTCCTCGAAGCTGGAAAGTAGTGAAGGAAACCCCGCTCGATCCTAATATGCCCCATAGTGCGGAGAATACGGTAGCACTCCTCCAGAAATCCCAAGGCATCCTCTGATGCTAACCCACTGAATACCGGAGGATCGTATTTCTTGAACCTCTCAAGTCTCCGCTGCTCATCCTCTGAAGCCACTGCCCTACCCTCGGGCTGAACTGGTACTACAGGCGGCGCAGGTATAACCTCTGGGGCCTGCTCAACATGCACTCGCTGCTCAGGAGTGCGGGCGGCAGGAGTCTGTACTCCTCCCCCGGCCTGGGGTGTGGCTGCAACAAGGGGAAACAACCCTGCCTGAGCCAAAGTGGTCTACATACTCATAAATTGTCGCAAAGTCTCCTGGAGTGCTGGAGTAGTAGTGGCAGACGTATCGGGTGTCTGGACCCAGGCTGGTACTGCTGGTGGTACCTCGGCGCAGCTCACGCGGGTGCTCTGGCTGCACCCCGAGCGCGTCCTCGGCCTCTACCCCGGCCCCGGCCTCTAACGGCTGCGGTAGGGGGTGCGGGTGCCTGATCCTCTCGGGTAGCGCGTGTCTTAGCCATCTGTGAGAGAATAGAAAGAAAGAAGTTTAGTTGTGATGTCAAAATCTCGCACGACAAGGAAATCAAATGAAGTGGAATTTTCCTAACAGCTACATAGCCTCCCGTAGATAAGTACAGACGTCTCCGTACCGATCAGCGAGACTCTAATAAACTGGCCTGTGTTCCGTGACTCCTATGAACCTAGAGCTTTGATACCAACTTGTCACGACCCCAGTTCACCCATCGTGAACATGTCATGATGGCTCCTAGTCTCTACAACTAGGTAAGCCTAAAATGCAGAAAACAAAATAACTTGCGGAAAATAATAATTCAACTTGAACAGTTAAAAGAAAAATACGGTGCATAGATGCCACTTGGCATATACCATTCCATAACACGGAAGTCTACAATATCATCCCAAAACTCGGAAACTCACGGGAACACAAGCTAACAGAATGAGTACACTGCTCTAACTCCAGAATGTCTAAAACAACAGTAAGAAAGGAAGGATATCTGCTAAAGCTAGAATAAGATAGAGACTCCTTGCTCTGCGGACGCGGAAAATGTACCTCGAAGTCTCCGTTAGATCTCTCCGCCTCGAGGATGATACGCCTGGGCGGAGGTACCTGGATCTGCACATGAACAACATACGCAGAAGGGGCATGAGTACACCACAGCGGTACTCAGTAAGTGCCAAGCTTAACCTCGGTTAAGTAGTGACGAGGAAGGTCAGGGCCCTACTGAGGTTAAGTAATGATACAGATTAACAATGTGAAATGACAGTGTAATTAAATAACACACGATATAAGGACAACAACAACTATTACAACGGCAAACAAAACACGGTAAAAGAACATAACTCAAATCCGAGATAACAACCGGGGATCTCCCAGGATACCGTCCTGTAGTCCCAAATATAAATATCATGTCCAGTGGATCTCCCGGGTGCAGTCCCGTAGTCCAACTCATAAAGTGCAGGGGGATCTCCCGGAATGCAATTCCGTAGTCCCAAAGTAAACATACAGGGGAGCTCCCGGGATACCGTCCCGTAGTCCCAAAATAAAGTGCAGGGGGATCTACCGGAATACCGTTCCGTAGTCCCAAAGTAAAAACACAACAACAACAGAACTCAATTCAATCAATTTGCATATCGAAGTGAAGCAGGTAATCCTAACCTAGCATGGTTCACGTAGCACAGTTAAGGCAGTTAAGACAGATAAGGCAATTTAGTCAAGTAGACATGCTTCTCTAAGCTGCAGCAGGTTTAAATATCAAACAGTGTAAGCAAAGAAAGGAGGAACACAATTCAAGGCTATTTTTAAAGAAAAGAACCATATTTCCAATAACTAGCACAAGTGCGCGCTCGTCACCTCATGCACGAGGCATTTCAATTACCGCGAAATCAATCCTAAGGGGAAAAGTCCCCCACACAAGGTTAGACAAGCCACTTACCTCGAACCGGCTCCAAAATCAACTCGAAACCACACTTTTGCCACGAGTATCCGACTCCAAATGGCCCAAATCTATTCAATTCAATTACATATCATAAATAACATCTCAAGCAACTGATTCTACGATTTAATTCAAAGCTAAGATGCGAAATTAGGTAAAATGACCAAAACACCCCTCAGGCCAACATCTCGGATTTGGATGAAATTAACATTTTCAGAACCCTCGTACTCTNAAAGAGAAAGATGGTTGGAGATTCTCTCACAATGGTTTCCTTGCTAAGAAACCTTAAAAATCAATACATGCCTCTCTTGGGCGAAGTCTAATGTTTTAAATAGGGTTTAGGTCTAAAAATCCCGTATTTGACACTTTGACCCCTGAACTTTCTGCGCCTGCCGCGGTTCTGCCGCGGTCGCGGTAGAACCGCGGCCAATCACCCTCGCGGAATCACTGAAGTTCTGCAGCTGCTTTCCACCGCGGTTCTGCCGCGGTCGCGGTAGAACCGCGGCCAAACCAGTTCTCTGCATTCTAAGGGCTGGCAGGGCGTGGCTTCACTTGGGAAATTTCACAGTTGGCCTCTTTTTCATCACTTTTGACTCCAAAACTGCTCCTTAGCCTTCTTTATACATATATCACCTGCAAATCATGAAAAGCACTAATAAGAGCATTTTGTTATCACTTTTAGCATTAAAACTACACAAGAAGGTGATTATTTAAGGCGTGATTATAGTCAAATTCACCTATTATCAACACCCCACACTTAAACCTTTGCTCGTCCTCGAGCAAACTAAACCACGCTTCTAGGCCTAACTGCTCAATGCATTGCCCCAATATATGTCACACCTGCTATTATCAATGATCGACCTAAGCAGTGCACAATCATATCTCAAATGCAGACTCTCACGCCAAGACACACTTGTGCTCACTCTAATTACTCTAACAGAAGTGAAGACTCACTTTTTCTTCCTGAGTCACATGCCCTCACATAAACAACATCTGAGAGAAGTTCCACACACACATAAAATTCAACAACAAGGAATCATATATAGAAGGAATTCACTCACTCTCAGCAAAGAGCATTCACATGCCACACAGACACACCATAAGCTTGCCCCTAGTGTAATACTCCACTAATCGAGCCATTCAGTCAAAGATCAAGAGGTCTTTATAGGTTGTAATGTAGGCTAAGGGACGGGTAGGATATAATTGGATATAGTGACTAACCTCCCTAAGCACTTTTAATACACACTTCCTTTTATTTCACCTTCATGTTCAACCCAATCATTATTCCACATTTTGTTTCACTTGTGACCCCCACTTTTCTTTAGGTACAACTGGCTTCTTCTTCTCTTTTTTTTTTTTAGATTTATTGTACACTGCCAGTTCACCAATCAGAACCTTCATTCTTGATTCCCTTTTTTCACTAACTCTCTCCCACCCCACACTTTGACTTTTGTATATTCTTTAGTGATTCAAGTGCTTCTAGGAGGTAAAGGTTCAAACAATTAGCTTATTCAAACACAGCGATTTAGATCATTATAGGGTTATCAAAGAACAGGCTTCAGGCTCAAAGGGGTTAACTATGGTAATATGCACAGGTGGATTCTCAAGTATAGAGGGTTGCACAAAGNCAAATATAAATATCATGTCCAGTGGATCTCCCGGGTGCAGTCCCGTAGTCCAACTCATAAAGTGCAGGGGGATCTCCCGGAATGCAATTCCGTAGTCCCAAAGTAAACATACAGGGGAGCTCCCGGGATACCGTCCCGTAGTCCCAAAATAAAGTGCAGGGGGATCTACCGGAATACCGTTCCGTAGTCCCAAAGTAAAAACACAACAACAACAGAACTCAATTCAATCAATTTGCATATCAAAGTGAAGCAGGTAATCCTAACCTAGCATGGTTTACGTAGCACAGTTAAGGCAGTTAAGACAGATAAGGCAATTTAGTCAAGTAGACATGCTTCTCTAAGCTGCAGCAGGTTTAAATATCAAACAGTGTAAGCAAAGAAAGGAGGAACACAATTCAAGGCTATTTTTAAAGAAAAGAACCATATTTCCAACAAGTAGCACAAGTGCGCGCTCGTCACCTCACGCACGAGGCATTTCAATTACCACGAATCAATCCTAAGGGGAAAAGTCCCCCACACAAGGTTAGACAAGCCACTTACCTCGAACCGGCTCCAAAATCAACTCGAAACCACACTTTTGCCACGAGTATCCGACTCCAAATGGCCCAAATCTATTCAATTCAATTACATATCATAAATAACATCTCAAGCAACTAATTCTACGATTTAATTCAAAGCTAAGATGCGAAATTAGGTAAAATGACCAAAACACCCCTCAGGCCAACGTCTCGGATTCGGATGAAATTAACATTTTCAGAACCATCGTACTCTCACGAGTCTAACCATATAAAAATCTCTCAAATCGGAGGTCAAGAACCCACTCAAATCTCAATAATTAAGTCTATGAAGTTTTTACCCATTTTCCATTCAAAATCCGAAATTCGATGATGAAATTAACTAAAGATTGATGAAATATAACTAGAAAGGGTTAAAGAATTGTTACCCAATGATCTCCTCTTCAAATCCCTCTCAAAATCGCCCTCTCCCGAGCTCCAATTCGATTTTTCTAACTTTTGAAACTAAACCCTCGAAATCACTATTTCTGCATTTGCGGTCCTGGGACCGCACCTGCGGTCCCGCATCTGCGGACAAATAGTCGCATTTGCGACTTTCATTAAAAGGCCAGGTTCCGCATCTGCGGTCACCCACTCGCATATGCGGTTTCGCTTCTGTGAAAGATCAACCGCATCTGCGGTACCTGAAGAATTTACCAAATCCGCTTCTGTGGTCCCCTTAGCCGCATCTGCGGCGCCGCATCTGCGGTCCCCAACCGCAGATGCGAAAATATCAGAAGCAGCAAAGTCTGCAATCCCTCAACTTCAAAAATCTTTCCGTTAACCATCTGAAATCATCTCGAGGCCCCGGGACCTCAACCAAAAGCCCCAATAACACCTAATACCTCATTCAAACTTATACCAATCCTTAAACCACCTAAAACAACGCCGGAAACTCGAATTAATCAATGATTCAAGCCTAAGAACTTCAAATTCTCACAAAACACGCTTTCGATCAAAAACCCAACCAAAGCACGTCCGAATGACCTGAAATTTTGCACACACATCCCAAATGACATGACGGAGCTACTGCAACTTCCAGAATTCCATTCTGACCCTCGGATCAAAATCTCACTATCGGACCGGAAACTTCAAAAATTCAAACTTCGGCATTTCAAGCTTAAATTAGCTACGGACCTCCAAAACACATTCCGAATACGCTCCTAACCCCGAAATCACCTTACGGAGCTAACAGGACCATCGGATTTCCATTCCGAGGCCGTCTTCACACTGTTCTGACTCTGGACTATTTTCCAACACTTAAGCTCTCCTTTAGGGACTATGTGTCCCAAAACTCTCCGAAACTCAAAATCGAACGTCCCAGCAAACCAAAATAGCAGAAAAAAACTTAGGGGAAGCAGTTACTAGGGGATCGGGGTGTAAATTCCAAAAACGGCCGGCTGGGTCGTTACACCTACCTGGACTTCGGCTTGGGCTTCGCCTAGAAGGAACCCTACCCGAACTTCTGCTTGCACTCCGCTGAGAAGACCTAACAGGGCTTCTGCTTGGGCTCCTTCCTGAAGGCCTAACCCTAGTAGGAACCCTGCCCGAACTTCTGCTTATACTCCTCCGCGAAGACCTAACAGGACTTCTGCTTGGGCTCCTTCGAGAAAGCCTAACAGGGCTTCTGGTTGGAGGAGTTGCTGCTGTTTGAAATTTGCTTCCAGCTTCTGCATTTTCTATTGCACCAACCACCACAAAAATTGAATCTTTGATGTCCTGCTGCTGCTGCTCACCAGTGCATTCATCCCATTGTGTTCTCTCTATATATATATGTCCAATGTCTTCTTTGTTTACCACAATCACAATCAAATCAATTAGCAGGTTTTCTCTTCTGTTTTGCAATCATAAATCACCAATTTAACATCCCATTGAACAAAAAAAATGGCATTAATCCTCCAATCTTCAAGTTTCTTAAATTCTTGCAGTACTTCTGTTCCCTCAATATCATCTTGTAGTTGCAAAAGAGGATTGATTAGAGCGAATATTAATATCCCAAATAATCAGACATTTAAAATCTCCCTTCCCAGTAGGAGAAGAAGTGCATTCAATCCCATTGTTTCCTTCAGCAGAACCCTGCCTCCTCTTTCGTGGAGGGCGCTTATTAGAACCTCCTTCATTAACTGGGCAGCTCTCTATTATCCTTTGTCTAACATCATAGGTGCGTAGAAGCACTTCAAATGTTCTTACATCTAAACAAAGCAAAAACACTTGCCATATGAGAGTCTGTAGTTTTTATATAGCAGTTTTCTTGACTAATTGAGATAAAGTCTCCAGGAAAAATAACTTACCAGTAAAATGTGATTTGAGTGCTTCACAAGAGCGTTGTACTTGCTCAATGCATGGAGAAAAGGAGTACAATACCCCATCTGGTTTCAACATTTTTCCAGCAGAAGGAATGACTTGATATGTTTGTTTGATTCATGATTTAGTAGTTTGTGTAGTTTCTGTTAGTTGTTATCATGTTATGTTTCCAAAGAGGCGAGGAGACTTGTTCTCTTTTGTCTCTGTTTGTGAATAATAAAGTTCGAATTATGGTTTAAATGTTTATTCAACTCCCTTTTTCTATGCAATCAATGAAAAGACTATATCTCAAACTTTGGTCTTAAGCTGTTAGATATGATATCTTGTGTAGTAGTTACAAATTTGATATCTGCTATTGCGCATTTGATCTCAAATGTGATGATCCAAATGACAGACTATTCTTCTCTCAACAATATTTTTCAAGCAATTTTGGGTGAAGAATGCTCAAAAGGCTGATTTGATATGTTTGCTTGTATGATATGCATTTACAGATATACTAAAATACTTCATAGATGAGACTATACATACTTTTGGGACATTAATGAAGCAGATTCTTGCAATTTTGCTTGTGTCCCTTTCTGGTTATGGACTTTTAGTTTCATAACCTCGCAAACTATTATCAGCTTTGTTCTTTGGCAACATTTACTTCCTATTGACATAGTTATTTTATAATTTCAGGTCATACAGTCTGATATTCGATAATTTAGCGGGTAGAAGATTTCAATATGACGAAGAGTTTCAGAGATTATTTGAAGATTGTTATTCGTTAAGATTAGTTATATAATGACATTAGCTATATACTTCAAACAATATGAGTTATTTTTTAAGGTTTTGTGATATTAATATTTTGGATTAGTACTTCCTTTTGTTTGTTAAGATTTAACGAGATATGCTATAGTTTTATGAATTAATATCAATATGTTTTGTTATTTGCATTATTTTTTGGTCGAATGTAGTAGCTATTATTAATGGTGGCTAAACTTACCGTTATAGCTTGTGAATTTTAGTGCCAATTTAACAGGATTAAGACGTTTATACAGGGATATTGTAACCATTATATTGCTATTAAAGATGATTTTAGCAGCAATTTAATTGACTTTACTATCCATTAAAATGGACGCTAAAGGAGCATACTAATACGTTTTTAGAAGAGATATCGTTGCCACTTTAATTGCCACAAAGCAATTACCGCTAAATGTATGGACTTTTAGCGACAAATATTTTGAATTTAGCGGCTATAAAAATGGACGTTAAAGGAGCATTATTAGTCGTTTTTAGAATGGATTTAGCAGCCATAATAATTACCGCAAATAATTGCCGTTAAAGCAGATGAGTTTTATCGGCAATAAGTCATACCTTTTACCAGCTTTTGGCAGAAAGCCGCTAAAGGATTTACCGACCCCGGCATCACCGGCTAAAGAACAATTGCCGGTAAACGATATAGCGGCTATTGTTATTGCCGCCAATGCTGTTTTTTATCACTAAGGTCATTAGCAACCGTATAAAACCTTTTCTGGACAGTCTAATTAGTCCATATCAAGCTAGTTTCCTCAAAAATAGGAAAGCCTGTGACAATGCGATTATTATTCAAGAAACGATCCTAAAAATGAATAGGTATCGTGGTAGACATATAATATGATCTTAAAAATCGATTTAGAAAAACTTTTGACCGCATGGAATGGTAATTTATCTATACAACCTTGATCTTCTTTAAATTTCCCCTAACATGATTGTCACACCTCCTTTTTTACACATCTACCCCGAAGGATAAATGTATAATGGAGTTTTTCCATTTAAAGTGACATTATTCGAAACGGGATTACTTATTTATTTTTTTTAGAGTCGCCACTTGGGATAGGATTGGCTTTTGGTGTCCCAAGTCACCGTTTTAACTTGAATCCCAAATCGAGGAAAATTTCGACTTCCCATTTGGAGTCTGCGAACCAGAAATTCTGAATAAGGAATTCTGTTGACCCGAGGGAAGGTGTTAGGCACCCCCGGATCCCGTGGTTCTAGCACGGTCGCTTAAATTATTATAATTGGCTAAAAATCTGATTTTAATACATGTTTTAACCTATGGTGCAATTTTAACTTTATAACCGCTTTTATTTAATATTTTAGGAAAAGATTCAACGTCATATAAAACACGTCTTGAACCACGTCACATAAATGCACCCGCAGTCTACGACACATTTCATCTAACGTTGTTGAGATTTGGATTTGGGTCAGATAAATGCACACCAGAGTTTAGGGAAGTAATTTTTAAATAGCACGCCTAAAGCAACTATGCACTTTCAAGTTTGCGAGGGCCATGGAAAATTCAACTAATGGCACACCTCGATTCTAATTTCAAAGGATCGTACTCAACTAAAGCAAACTACGGNTTTTTAGTAGCTTTAACTAGTTTGTAACAAACAAAAACACTACAACTCAATTATACACCAAAACTGACTGAATGCATCAAGGAATGATAATCCAGTTGAATACATGGACATGGAAAATTTTTAGCATTTTTTTAGTTTATTTTCTGAATCACCTAGCGCCCTTAACGACCTTCACGTCGAGGAAGAAACTGAACACATAGATTAACCAATTCAAACCTAAAGAGGGATTTAGTCACTCCAACCTTCCTAATTCAACATATACCAATAAACCAATCATTAACATGCCGAGGAATCAAACTAAGTTTTCTGAGCATGGAATTCGATGTAAATCAGTGTGCAAACCAGCATACAAGACTGAGCGAAAGGACAGCTTGAACTTTCATTATATCAACACAACGAAACCAATTCGAATTAAGCTGCAATTTAACCAACCGAGCTCTTACTGAGAATCACCCTCAAGCATATCAAACAATCGAGGAGACAAAGTCGAGCATAAGATCAGAACATTACTCAATAGGCACATGGCATCAAATAAAAGGAATAGAACATTACTTGCACCTACGCATCAATGTCGAAAGCCAATCCCAAATGATAGACAAAGTACCAGAAGAAATCAACGCACACACAGTCGACACAGAACATAGACTCGAATCAAAGGGAAGTTAAACACAATCTTCGAAATCACTGCTTATTTAGTCCATTTTTAATGACTCCTATATATTTCAATCCATTCCAAACAAATGCAAATAAAGAAGAGGGACGCGGGAAGGAACCTGTAAAATTGAACTCCTCTTTGAATAACAATATATGATTCAACGGAAGCTCGGCTTCAATTCCCAAAATTCCAACGAAGAAACAAGAAAATGAATTGGACAGGAGCTGGGACGGAACTTCAGATTGGCGACTGATATCGAACCTCGAACCTCAGCTAAGCTCCACTTCGAACAAGAATCCAGAAGAAGAAACTGACTTCTTTTTTTTCCGTATTTTTCTGACTTTGATGTAAAACCCTAATGAGAAGAAACTAATTTTTTTTATATATGAAAATGAAAAAAAAGAATCAAAATACACTCAAAAGAGAACTCTAAATTTGAAGAACAAAAAAATCTGAAAACCCTAGCCTTTTCCTCTTACTCTTTCTCCAATTCTTTCTTTTTTTCCCCTAAATTTCTGTCTAAAACCTCAAATATATAGCTCTCTCTCGAAGCTTCTATCCTTCTTCACCAAGAAATCGCGTGGGACCATAAAACAAATCCGAAAATTCCCTTTTACAAATAAAAATTGGAAAAATGGAGATTTTGGACAAAAATCTTCATCCAACGGTCCCCATTTCTCCCAAATTTACTCAAGGGTTCGGATTTTGTGTTTAAACAAAAGAAATAGAAGAAGAAATCCGCATGAATCGGATTGAAATGATGAGATTTGATGCGATTTGAGTGACGTGGAAGGAGGAAAGGAGAGGGGGGGACCATGGGGGGACCATGTGAGTTAACTCGCCGGGTTTGGACGAGTTCCGGCGAGTTGGAGGCGGGCAGCAAGCTGAGAAAGGGGTGTGGTGCGGCCGCTAGGTCTTGAAGATTAGGGCTAGGGTTTGGTTAATATCTGGTTTTTATATGATGATGGGGATATATGTGGGCTGTTGGATTAAAAGGGATGAAGGGATAGGGTTTAGTGTGGGAAGTGGGTTAAAGGGTTAGGGCGGACGGGTTATGGGTCAAGAGGGAGTGGGCTGCCCGATTTGGGCCATGTTCTTGCCTGAAATTGGGCCAAATTTTTGGGTTTTCTTCAATTCTTAAGGTCCACACATGAATAAGGCTTAAATTTTAAATAATTTAAAATCAATTAAAGTAAAATATATCATACTATGAAACTACATTTTTATGTATCATTTTTATATAAATTATTATATTCAAAAAAAATAAAAGTGAAAGTCATGGTAAAAACGAAAATATTTTGCCATAAAAATATTAATAACCTAAACTAAATAGGATAAGATAGAGCATGAAACTATTTTTGTATTTTTTTCAATTTTTGTGCCTTAAAAATAGAACTAAAATTAGTAATAAAGTAAAAATCCTATAGAAATAAATCCAAATAAATATCTTAAAAATACTAGGACTACTAGAGGTGATTCTAATGCGCGGGTCAAAATTGCATGTCTACATATAGGAGTAAATTAAGCGTGGCAAAAATCACGTTCTCACAGCTGCCCCTCTTTGCTCGAAGACACGAAGGGTTTTCAGGCAAAGATAAATGAGCACCATGAAGGATTTTTGCCTTCCTATCACTCCATGAGAAGCATTTTGAAAATCGTCTGACCGAACCCTGCTTCAAAGGTTGCCTACATATCCTTGGCTATAAAGGAATCAGGTCAGTGTAGTTTTGGAAATTTTGGTAGCTGGGACTACCAGGAGCTATGATTTCACTGCTGTTGCTGCTGCTACTGCTTGCTGACCTCCTTATTACACCAAAAGGAAAATCAAAGCTAAGCTAGCTATGCCTATCAACTATGAGTTACAAGATTCCTATCTATAATTCTCTTGAAACTTGATCTTGAGTCTTAGCTGATTTTGTTGTTGACTTTGATCTGAATCTTGATGCTCGCAAGTTGTAGGTGTTTACTTCTTCATGCAGCATTGGGTCAAAACAGGATCAACGGAGCTTGTAACTTCAATCAGATTTTGAGCAATCCGCACCCTTGCTTGCTTCAGATTTGAGTTCATTTCTTTTTGTTCTTTTCTTCTTTTCTTGATTCTGGATTGAGATTTATCCCATTGGTCATCTCGCACCTTGTGTCTTGAGGTTGACCTGCTTAAGATACCAAAAAAAACAAACGAACGAAATTTTCTACCCCAGTTTTCACTAGGAAAATTTTGCGAGTTAGTTGTGACACATATCTAAGCGATCAAATCAGGATTGTGTAGGGAGATCCTCGGTTTTTGGCCGGGATTTGGAAAAAAGCTCCACGTTTTTTTGGCGGAGATCCTCGGTTTTTTCTCCGAGATTTAGAAAGAAAAAGCTCCTTGGTTTTTGCAAGGGAGATCCTCGGTTTTTGGCCGGGGTTTGGAAAGAAAAAGCTCCCCGATTTTTGGGCCGGGAGATCCTCGGTTTTTTGGCCGGGATTTGGAAAGAAAAGGGCTCCTTGGTTTTTGCCAGGGAGATACTCGATTTTTGGCCGGGATTTGGAAATAAAAAGGCTCCACGGTTTTTGGCCGGAAGATCCTCGATTTTTTGGCCGGGATTTGGAAAGAAAAAGCTCCACGGTTTTTTGGCCGGGAGATCCTCGGTCGATTTGTTTTTGGCCGGGATTTGGAAAGAAAAAGCTCCACGGTTTTTTGGCTGGGAGATCCTCGGTTTTTTGGCCGGGATTTGGAAAGAAAAAGCTCCACGGTTTTTGGGAGATCCTCGGTTTTTTGGCCGGGATTTGGAAAGAAACAGCTCCACGATTTTTTGGCCGGGAGATCCTCGGCTTTTTTGGCCGGGTATTTGGAAAGAAAAAGCTCCACGGTTTTTTGGCCGGGATTTGGAAAGAAAAAGCTCCACGGTTTTTTGGCCGGGAGATCCTCGGTTTTTTGGCCGGGATTTGGAAAGAAAAAGCTCCACGGTTTTTTGGCCGGGAGATCCTCGGTTTTTTGGCCGGGATTTGGAAAGAAAAAGCTCCACGGTTTTTTGGCCGGGAGATCCTCGGTGTTTTGGCCGGGATTTGGAAAGAAAAAAGCTCCACTGTTTTTGGCCGGGAGATCCTCGATTTTTGGGCCGGGATATTTAAGGAATGGGATCCTATGCTACCATGATTTGTTTTTCTTTTGGGATTTTCATTTTTATTTCTTTTCTTCTTTCTTCTTCTTTTGTTTTCCTCTTTTATGTTTTCCTTTTATTTAGCAAAACACATGAAAGAACTTGGGGAGGGGAAACTTCCTTTTTGGTCGTTTCCTGCTGCAAAGCTGTTTCAGCGCTTGCACATTTCATTTCCTTTGGACTGCACCTGCTTCTTGCACGGTTGTTTTGAATTAGACCTGTTTTCAACAAAGAACAATTTGTTAGTTTGAAACGGTGGTTGGTTTTGTGGCCTTGATCATCTCAATTGCTTGATCCTGGCCCCATTTCCGTTGAGAACTTTGCTGCTTGATTGCCTTGAGGGTGAATCTCTTTTCAAACCGACCGGGCTCAGCCTTCAGGATTTCATTATGACTCGCCCGTGTGGGCTCTGACCTTTTCACTTTATTTTGCCCTTGGGACGTTTGCCTTTGATTTTCTTTCTTTTCCAATGTTTTTGCTTCGGAAGCATCAATCACTATGGTCAGTCGAGATTGGCCTGACGCACTCGCTGAGGCTGGGTATTTCTTCGACTCTGACCAGGCGGAACCCTGTGAAGCCGATCCTGCCACCTTTTCTTTGTACTAGTTACGGAATCAGAGTTAAACCGAAAGGGATTCAAAGAGAAGTATGCAGAAAGGCAATCATATGAGTTTAAAGAGAAGCATCCCTTTCGGGGAAAAGAAGGACTTATCTGGGGTGTGCATGATGGCTTCAAATGAACATGACATGCTTCTTGGACTGGATGCCCGACCCACACAAACTTTCCGGCTTCTCGTGAACCCATTAATCAGTATTTAAAACCAGGGAACCTTGCCAGGACTCCTTTAGAGGCGAGATGTCTTCTTTTTGGCCGACAGCGCCCTTCGCGGGTTTTCGCTAATCGACCTCTCTCATTTCTCTTTTCACCATCGCCCGATAGTGCTCTTTACGAGTTTTCACCCAACGGACTCTCTCATTTTTAATTTCTCTTCTCACCGTCGCCTTATGGTGCCCGAAGGTTTTCACCGATAAGACTCTCTCATTTTATTTCTCTCAATTTGGACTATACCAGCTTCCAACAATATTGCTTTTCAATTCCCACGCCTTTGCCAATTGATCAGAAGGACTTGGACAAGGTTTTGGGTAAAAAGAATTTTGGACGAAAGTACAACTTTGGAACCATTTCGGCGGATTCATGGCCGAACCATTATATCATCTGCCCCAGTTTTATTTTTCGGGGAAATTGGGATTTTTGTTTTGGTGTGACTGAACCTCAGAGAGAGGCTGCCTACGTACCCTTTCGGGATCAAGTCAAATATAGTTCAAACAACTTTTGTTTTTTGGTTGTTTTGTTTTGTTTTCTTTTTGTTTTCTTTTTCTTTTTCTTTTTCTTTTGCTCTTTTTTTTTCCTTTTCTTTTCCTCTTCTTTTCCGCTGGTACTTCCGGGTTCCAAAGAGGGTGATCAAAGAAGAGTAACCGGCTCAAAGGGTTTACAAAGGATTGATAGTGTTTGGGTAGCGGGAAGGAAAGCCTTCGTCATCTCAATTGCACAAAAGCCATCGCCGCATGAGGATTAGACGTAGTACCTTTTTATTGCATCTGCTGTTTCAGGATCATTTCTTTCGATGTCTCCCAAATATCATGCTCCTCTTAGTAGTATCCTTCTGATGATGTAAGGACCTTTCCAATTAGGAGCAAATTTTCCTTTTGCTTCCTGGTGATGAGGGAGACTGCGTCTTAACACTAGTTGTCCTATTTCAAGATTCCTGGGCCGCACTTTCTTGTTGTAAGAATGGGCCATTCTTTGTTGGTACGACTGCCCGGATATTCCCTGAGTACAGCACACTCTCTTGTTGTAATGTGCGAACCAATTTTCCTTCGATTATTCCAATTCTTTGTTTTATTTCCTCAAAGTTACCTTCTTTGCATTCCGACTCTTGATTCATGATTTCGAAATCTGACAGCGTTTTGGGGTCTAGGCATGAAGTCCGCAAGCATGTCATGTTATTTAAAGCTGCATTATTAGAACTAAAGAGAAGAAAATGAAGGAGAAAAATAGCAAAATCAGAAAGAAAAAATGAACGAAGAAGTTTTGATTTAATTTTTTTTGAATTTTAAAAATAACAGGGTTCACATTCGGGAATTTAAAGACAAGAAACTACAGGAAACATCCGAGTTACACCCTGAAATAACTCGAGATGCAGAAAAAGTGGCAGGGCTAGTTTACTGGGACTCCCGCCTGATCAGGAATGGCGTAGCCTTCCAGTTCTGGAGTTTAGCATCTGGTCCCATGTAGAGCACCTCAGCGGCGCTAGTACCTTCCCCCGACTGAACCATGTGGGTGCCCTCCTCTACATTTGAATATTTCTCAACAGGGAGGTTTTCTAGCAGCTCTCCCAAGATTCCTTTTCCCTTGTATGTGACCCCCGTCTGCTGATAATTCCATGGTACCGCAGCAGGGTTGGTTATCGGCTTCTGTGGTACGCGTCCAATAACCACTGGCTCATTCAGCCGAGACGGCTTAATTGTCCCCCGTACCACATAGGCCTGCTTGGGTACGTACATTTGTGTTCCTTGTTTCAAATCAGCTTTCTTTTCTGGTTTTGTCTCAGTGATTTTGCTCTTCTCTTGCTTCGGGTCCACCTCGGGCTTTCTTTCTGCATCGGCAATAGCAATTATAGCTTTTAAGGCTGGATCGAATTCTCTGTCCTCACAGATCATCCCGATTACTGGCCCGTTGTTGTGAGCGGGCACCGGTTTATTGGTCACATTTGGGACATCCTCATCCCTCAACACAATTTTCCCTTGCTCTATTAAGTTCTCCACCGCTTGTTTCAGAGTCTAACAGTCATTTGTATGATGGCCCTCTGCCCCTGAATGGTATGCACACCTGACACCAGCTCTATAGGCAGGTGATGCCGGGTTTTGTCTGTTCTGAGGAACCGGCTGCAGTAGACCCATTTGGACAAGTTTCGGGAATAGACTGGAGTAAGATTCACCAATTGGGGTAAAGTTTGGTCTCCTGGGTGGTTC
>NW_017675072.1:71746-76801 GCF_001879085.1 Nicotiana attenuata
TGTGGTACGCGTCCAATAACCACTGGCTCATTCAGCCGAGGTGGTTTAATTGTCCCCCGCACCACATAGGCTTGCTTGGGTATGTACATTTGTGTTCCTTTCTTCAAATCAGCTTTCTTTTCTGGTTCTGTCTTGGTGATTTTGCTCTTCTTTTCCCCTTTCTCTTGCTTCGGGTCCACCTCGGGCTTTCTATCTGCATCGGCAATAGCAATTATAGCTTTTAAGGCTGGATCGAATTCTCTGTCCTCACAGATCATCCCGATTACTGGCCCGTTGTTGTGAGCGGGCAGCGGGTTATTGGTCACATTTGGGACATCCTCATCCCTCAACACAATTTTCCCTTGCTCTATTAAATTCTCCACCGCTTGTTTCAGAGTCCAACAGTCATTTGTATGATGGCCCTCTGCCCCTGAATGGTATGCACATCGGGCGCCCCGCTGGTAGGCTGGTGACTCTGGGTTTTGCCTGTTTTGGGGTATGGGTTGCAGCAAATTCATCTGAACAAGCTTCGGGAACAGACTGGAGTAGGATTCACCGATCGGTGTAAAGTTTGGTCTTCTGGGTGGTTCCCGAGGACGGAAGTTATCTTGTGGAGGCCGGGGATTATAGTGGTTCTGGTGAGGAGGCTGGTTTCTTTGGAATGGAGGTTGATTTCTGTTGGCTTGTGGCTGCGGTCGGGCGAAAGGTTGAGCATTCATGACTGCATAAGGTGGGGGAGCATAGGCCATATCAGGATGAGGATAGTAGTGCTGAGGGGTTCTTTCAGAGAACACAGGTCTCGGAGCCCGATATCTTCCTCCCCCTGATGCTACCATAACTGTTTCCTCTTTCATTTTTCCTTTGGCCATCCCTCCAGACCCGCCTTGGATGGCTTGGGAGGTTGCTCTGATGGCCGATTGACTCAGAATCCGGCCCGTTTTCAAGCCATTCTCCACCATTTCTCCGATCTTGATTGCCTCTGCAAAAGGTTTGCCCATGGCCGACATCATGTTTTGGAAGTAATCTGCCTCCTGAGCCTGGAGAAAGACAGTGACCATTTTTACCTCGTCCATGGGAGGTTTCACCCTTTATGCCTGTTCGAGCCACTTAATAGCATATTATCTGAAACTTTCTGAGGGTTTCTTCTTTAAATTGGCCAGGGAGTTCCTGTCTGGCGCAATGTCGATGTTGTATTGAAACTGCCTTACAAAATCTCTGGCAAGATCGTCCCAAATGTGCCATCGTGAGACATCTTGGTCCATATACCACTCTGAGGCAATGCCTGCTAAGCTTTCTCCGAAGTATGCCATCAACAGCTCTTCTTTTCCGTCAGCCCCACGCAACTGATTGCAATACTTTTTCAAGTGAGCGATGGGATCGCCATGCCCATCATACTTTTCAAACTTTGGCGTTTTAAATCCCATGGGCAGGTGCACGTGAGGGAACATGCACAGGTCTGTATAAGAAACACTCTGTTGCCTACTCAAACCTTGCATATTCTTCAAACTCTGTTCAAGGCTTTTCATTCTTTTCGCCATCTCGTCTTGTTCAGGAGCTTTGGGAGCTTGATCTTGTCCTGGCGTAAGCTCAAATGGTGGTGGCTGAGAGTAATTATATGTGGGATATTGAGGAGGATCCACTGGAAAGCCAGGATTTTGGAAAGTGAAAGCTGAGGGATTAAAGGCGGGCCTTGGCAGTGAAGGTTGTGTTGTAGCAGAGCATGGTGGAGCAGTGAAGATGTTAGGAGCTGCTCCTGCTGGGAACACCTGGGGGCGGACCTCAGAAGGCGTTCCGACGAAGTGAGCGGTCATGGTAGGCTGTCCCAAAGGAGTATGAGGGTGGCTGATGGGGATATTGGAGGTACCCCCAGATCTAGGGAATAGTTCAGGAAATCCAGGGATGGCGCTTGGAGGCTCCCTTCCATTGGTCCAGGCGTCCCACATTTCCATGAGTCGGAGACGTAGTATCCAGTTCTCTTCAGTTGTGCCAGACTCAGATGCCGGGATCCCCGAGATGGGGCTGTCCTCAGAGATGGGAACTGCGGGCAAAGTCATTTTTGTAGACATTCCCACACTTCCTTTCGATCTGGTAAAGTATTGAGGCGATGCCAGCTTACCACAACCAACCACCGTTTCTAAAAGCTAGGCTGGAATTGACAGCAACACACGGTTAGTTTAAGACAAAGAACAGATAGGTAATCGCACATTGGGGTGTGATGCACCTATACAGTTAAACGGATGTCTACATGTTTGCACTGGTTGCATGCGTCATCCCGGCTTTTCTTTTCTATTTTCTCTTCCTTTGATTTCCACTCTTTGTTTTTCTTGCTTTTCTTTCTCTTTTTGTTTTTCTCTCGTTTCTCTTTTCCCTCTATTTTTCATTTTCTGCTTTTCCCTTTTCTTTTGCCATGGTTTTTCTCTCGATTCCTTATTTTCTCTTTTTGCGTTTCTTTTCCTCTCTTGTTTTTCCTTCCCTCGTGTTTTCTTCTTCTTTTTTCTTTCTTTTATCTCTTTTTTCTCTTAGGGTTACGGTCGAATCCTATGGAGATTGCCTACGTATCATGACCCCGCATGAATCAGACCAAGCGTAGTTCTTGCAGATAAGCTAACTCTTTTTTTTTTTTCGGAATGCTTTAAAAGAAAAAAGGGAAATATGTACTTTTGAATTTTGATTTTGATTTTTCTTTTGAATTTTTGAAAGAAAGACTTCTAAACATTTCTTTTCTTTTTATTGGAACTTTGGGAATTTTTTAGAAGTAAAAAATATTTTCAAAAATATTTTCGGGCTCAATTTTTCAAAATTTGTATTTTTCATTATTTTTATTTACGAAAGAAAGACAGCTAAAGAGTATTTTAATTACTTATTCTGACCTAAAAGGAAAAAGTGGCTATTTTTGCAAACTTTTCTTTATCTAGAAAAACAAGGACTTGGTTTTGCAGATACGGCCTTTCAGCACTTCTGGGAGGAAGATTTTAAGGCTGTGCCCGCAAACCATTTAAAAATGACTCAGGGTGGCTGTTCTTGCAAAAACGGCCTTCCGACGCCCTTTTCGAGACATTCGGCTTATTTTAGACAAGAATGGCATCACCCGACTTATTTATGACAAGAATTAAAATTTTTGTATTTTTGGCTATTTTTTGCAAAGGGGTGGTTGGACCCGATGAGGGTTGCCTACGTATCTCACATCCGATGAGAATCAAACCAGCGTAGTTCAGGCAAAATTGGGAATTGAGTAAACTAACTCTTTTTTTCTTTTTATAAAACTCAGACAATGAAAGCTTTAAGGCAAAATAATTTTTTTTTTAATTTTTTGAAAATTTTGTTTTCTTTCTTTTCTTTTTTTTTGAATTTTCTAAAAATGCTTTAAAAGAAGAAAGGGAATTTTTTTTTTGGATTTTGATTTTGACTTTATTTTTGAAAGAAAGGCTTCTGAAAATTCCCTTTTTTTTATTCGAACTTTAGGAATTTTAAAAGTAAAAAGAAAATACTTTTTGTTAGAGTTTTTCATTTGTTTTCTCTTTTTCTAAGGAAAATAAAAAAAATATTTTTGGATTTTGGATGTAACCTCTTAATTTTCGAAAGGGGAACTTCTTTAAGAAAAATATTTTGAATTTCTGAGCTTTTATTTATTTACAAAAGTACTTCTAAGGAAAAGCAAAAATATTTTTGGACTTCAATTTTTTCAAATTTTTTATTGACATTTGCAAAGAAAGACTTCTAAAGAAGAAAAGAGTATTTTTGGATTTTTGTTTCTGATTTTTTTTTTGATTTTTGAAAAAAATACTTCAAAATGAAGGAAAGCTGTATTTTTGGATTTTCATTTTTATTGATTTTTCTTGTTATTTCATGAAAAACATTAGAAAGAAGGAAACCATTTTTTTTGAGTTTAAAAACTATTTTCTCTTTTTTATTGAATTTTCTAAAGAAAGATTTTTAATGAAGGAACTAAAAGAAAATATTTTTGGATTTTTTTGAAAATTGGGGCCGGAACCGATGAGGTTTGCCTACGTATCTCACATCCGGTGAGAATCAGACCCGCGTAGTTCGGTCAGATTGGGAATGGAGTAAACTAACTTCTTTTTTTTTTTATAAAACTTAGACCATAAAGCTTTAAGGCAAAAGAAAAAATATTTTTGATTTTTTTTTTTTTGGAATTTTCTAAAAAAAGATGCTTTAAAAGAAGAAAGAATTTCGTTTTGTATTTTTGATTTTGATTTTATTTTTGAAAGAAAGACTTTTGAAAATTCCTTTTGTTTGATTTGAACTTTGGGAATTTCAAAAGTAAAAAAAAATATATTTTTTTTGAATTTTCATTTGTTTTCTCTTTTTCTAAGGAAAAAAGAAAATATTTTTGGATTTTGGATGTAACCTCTTAATTTTCGAAAGGGGGGCTTCTTTAAGAAAAATGTTTATTTACAAAAGTACTTCTAAGGAAAAGCAAAAATATTTTTGGACTTCAATTTTTTTTCAAAATTTTTATTGACATTTATAAAAAAGACTTCTAAAGAAAAAATAAGAGTATTTTTGGATTTTTGTTTCTGATTTTTTTTTGATGTTTGAAAAAAAAAATACTTCAAAATGAAGGAAATCTGTATTTTTTTTATTTTTATTGATTTTTCTTTTCGCATGAAAGACATTAGAAAGAAGGAAACAATTTTTTTTTTGTTTTTTTTGACTAAATGATAATATTTTTGGATTTTTTTGAAAATTGGGGTCGGAACCGATGAGGTTTGCCTACGTATCTCACATTCGGTGAGAATCAGACCCGCGTAGTTCGGTCAAATAAAACTAACTATTTTCGAAAACTAAACTCTTTTTTTTTTTGGTTGGCAAATTCACTATTTCTGAAAGCAAGACTCTTTTTATGTTTTCCTTTTAGTGGCAAATAAAACAAACTAATTTGAAAATAAAACTTTTTTTTTCATTGGCAAACAAAACAAACTAAACAAACTACTTTTCTTCTTTTCTTTCATTTTCTCAAAAAACCGGCAGCATTTCGGCACTACTTGGACATTGGTTTTCTAATATAGGTAATTAACTCTCCACACTGCTATTTTCTCTTTTTCTCTCTTTTTT
>NW_017675073.1:0-76716 GCF_001879085.1 Nicotiana attenuata
AATTGCGAAGGAAAAATTTCGCAAATGCGAAAATTGCCCCTGCAATTTTCATCCGCTACTGGTTTGTGGTTGCCCGGTCACCCCGACCTGCTCAAATTAACTCCAAAAAATCTAAAACTTGGCATATTAGTTACAAATAATATTCTAAGATGTTCTTAAAAAGAAAATTTCAAAAATGACTAAATATTTTGAAAATCGATGGGTTGCCTCCCACCAAGCGCGCATTTAACGTCGTGGCACGACGCAAAGCAACTTTACCACTTTTCTCGCCACTTGGACGATATGAACTGGGCACCTAGCTTGGAATAAAGCTTGTGACCACGAGCGATGGGAGTGGTAAGTTGATGATCAAGCCAAGCCTTAAATTCTTCATTTTTCACTTCTTGGCTTTCATGTGAGGAATGTCATTTTGCCTTCTTGTTCCCTCAAATTGTAAGGTGTATGGTTGTTGCCTTTCCTCCTCGCAATCCCTCATTGACTCGTGTAGTTCAATTCCCATATCACCACACAATTCAATTGTTGAAAAATGCTTGGAATGTGACTTCAAACCTCCATGTTGCAATTCTTCCCGGATTTTGACATCCTCTTTTTCCCCTGAACTAGAGTCAATATCAACCATATTCTCATTTACACCCGTTGACTCTAATTCCATATTTTTCTCGGCATCATTAACACTCATGGAGTCGGTTGGCGGATGTTCAATTCTTGAATCCTCAAAGTAAAGCTCACTTTCTTCCTCGGAATTGGACTCTTCTTGGCTTCTTTCCACACTCTCAAGTTGGTGGGCATAGTGAGCCTCAACCAATATTTTCATTTGCTCTTCCAAAGTGTGGATATGTTCATCATTGTAAGCCAAGCCTTGTTTCAAGTCCTCGAGTGCAAAGTTGTGTTTCTCCTTATTTTCAAGAATGGTCTCCAAAATGAGTATCATCTTCTCATTTTGAGCATTTGAGAGTTCTTATTGGTTTTGATCAAGTGCCAAGGAAGGATTTTCGGCTTCCACATCTAAGGAAAATTCTTGGCTATCATTAACTTCCGAGGCTTTTTGGACCTCTAAAGCTTCAAGCATTTCTCCCACTTGTTAGTGCAACCTAGCAAGTGCCAAGTCCTTTTGGAGACTATTCTCCAAAAGCTCCTCCAAGGCACTTTGTTCTTTGTTTCCTCCTTGAATTAGGCATTCCAACATGAGCTTGAACTCTCCAATTTGGCCATGCTCAACTTCTTCCACTTCCATAGCTCTATAATTTTCATCACAAAAAGTAGAATCACCATAGCGGGGGCTTGGGGAAGGGAAGGACAAATAAGCACAATCATCCCAATGACCATTTTTAAAACCACACCTATCACAAATACTCCACTCATGGGTTTGAGATTGTGCGCACAATCCACCCCCGGGAGAATTTAAACAATTTTACTACGAGTGTGGTCCTCCACAATAAGGACAAGGGTCATCAAAATATGAACAACTACCATATGACCAATTTTCATTATATGATGCCATTTTTCAAAAATAAGAAAATAAACAAGAAACAAACAAGAAAAATAGACCAAGGCAAGAAAAATTAATTGCACACATATTCACAAGTTTGGACCAAAGCACTTATGCTTATTTCTCAAACAACCTAAATTACGCCAAATTGTTCCACTACTAAAAAGTAAATGGACACGGTCGTATGCAATACAATTTACCCAATTATGAGTCGGGGTCGAATCCCACAGAGAACAATATGTAGGCGATTAGGAATGTAAGAAAATTATCACTTATCGCGCAATGCCAAACACTAAGAATTTAGTTTTTGGAAATGTTTATAACTAAATGCGAAAATGTAAACTAACCTAGAAAGCAATTAAAATGATCAATGGCTACAAGTATGGTTGCATCGGAAATTACACTCAAGTAACGATCCAATGTATTTCATGATTTTACAAATATGAGTGAGTTTATGTTAATTAGCCACGGGTAATAATTCTTAATTAGCTTCTTCCGAAGACTAAAAAGACTTCCTAATTGAATTATCCCTATACAATTAAGAGATTAAGCACTCGCGGATATGGCTACAAGTAGTTCAATCATATCCCTAGGTAGAATCTATAAAATGAGGGTTAACGCCTCAAATTCTTATTAGTTAATCTTTCCCAACCCCAAATTATCTTTTCCAAAATTAATTCGGAGTTAATGGGCGAGTCCTAGGGTTAGCTAATCCCTTTGTAAACATTAAAGAACAAGAATAATTAAAATAACAATAACTCACTTCATAAAAGAATAAAAATCAATCAATACATAAGCACAATAAGGTATTTAATCCACACTTTAAACATGATTATTTCCATAAACAAGATTCAAGTGTTGGAAATAAATACTACACACTTAAATATTCAATACAAAGCAAGGAAATAAAGAAATAAATATAAATGGGTAAGAAATCCTTAACCACAAGCTTCAAATCTTCAAGACCCAAGTGTGTGTGCAAAACCCTAGCATCAAGACTTGTTCTTCTCTAGTCTAAGAACTCAAAAAATGCCAAATATGTTCAGATATTGCCAAAGATATTTTACAAATGAGCCTAGTCGGGTATTAAATGGTGTGGGGCCAAAAAATGTGAAATTCCAGAATTGCCCAGGTCTGATGCTCGATTCTCTCAATTGCGAACAAAGGTTCGCAATTCCCAAACTATGCCTATGCTGCTTCCCTTCGCATTTGCGATGAACTCTTCGCATTTGCGAAGGTTGACTGCTTGAGTTGACTTCGCATTTGCGAAGTCTTCTTCGTATTTGCGAAGACTGCCTAAATCAATATGCTTCGCAATTCCCAGGATCTCCTCGCAATACCCAAGTTTGTCATCTTCGCATTTCCCAAGCTTTTGTGGCAATTACGACCACTTAGGGCATTGCCCAGTTTTTCTTCTTTTTAGTTTCTTTTTGACTCGTTTCACTTGGTTTCTTCTACATCACTTCTAAATCACATAGAACTTGTAGTATAGAAATAAGTGGCATTAAACACGTGATTTTACCACTCAAACATAGCAACAATATAGATTTAAAGACAAGATAAGTTGGTAAAATACCAACTTATCAGGAAATTGGGTAGAAATCATGCCCTTAGATTATTATGACTATTTGCATGCATTAGAGCTCGTGTTCTTAGGATCATTTTTTGCATTAGATACCATGTCTATAGGTTATTGCAATGTCTGTTATTTAGATACCATGCTTGTAAGTTACCGCAATGTTTGTTCATTTATATGCCATGTCTATAGGGTTTGAAAAATCAATCCTGCATTCTAGATACCATGCCTATAGGGTCTAAAAATCAATCTTGCATTTTAGAAACCATGCCTGTAAGTTTAAAATCAGTGTTTACATGTCGACAAAGTTTAAATCAGTTTTCTGCATGTCAATAAGGTCCTAAATCTAATTACTGCATTTAGATGCTATGCCTATAGGATTTTTAAAACCAATTTCTGCATTTAGCTACTAGTGTCTACAAGCCTAAAATCAATCATTACACCTAGGCAGCATGACTACAGGATCCAAACTGCCTGCTTCAAATTGTTTACTAGTTTGCTGCATTCCTAATTAATGACTAGATACCTTACGCGCCTAGGAAAGCCTGTAGGGCGACTAAAATCCTGCAAACTAAAAAATTATGCTTTTTGTTATTTGTGAATTGTCCAGATTCAGCAAGCCCTAAAATCAATAGGCAAACTGACTAGGTCTTTATCGCCTCTCTTTAACACAATGCTGCATATTCTGTTTGTCTTGCTCGCCTAGATATCCTGCTCTAAGGATCCTTTGAGATATCTGAAATCCTGCTGTTTGAGACGTGTTATTATCTGCTTATGTGAGGAGGTAAAAGTGAGCCTTTAATTGCGTATTTGTGAATGTCCTATTTGTTCTTGCTTGTCGCATATATTTTTCTCCTTTAAGTACCTTAGGAGAGTCTAGAACTGCCTTAATTAGAGGTCCTAAACACCTCTAGGGCCACAAGGAAGGGACAGGTAATGCACGCGTAGAGTACGTTTAATTAGAATAGCTTATATAACTGATAACTAGGGATTTTGATGTGTTTCATGCTCCTTCTTGCTTATGCTTTGAGTATAAATTCTTACATAATAGACCCAAAAGGATCATAAGTTGTGCTTGATTGCAGGTTTGATCAACAAAGTGACGAGATGTCAAATATCGGCTCAAAAGGAGTGAAACCTGCACAAGTATCAAAGACAAAGAGAACTCAGGACAAACTAGCCTAGTGTCGCCGCAGTCCATTCTGTGCGGTCCGCACTAGGGAGATTCAAAGACTGCATTTTTAGGGCATCAAAGCAGTGCAGCCGCAGTAGATATTGCACGGCCCGCACTGGAGACACTGCGGCCGCATCACCATTTTATGCGGTTCGCGGAAGCAAACTTTAGAGAGATGTCAAGTGCCAAGTTTCAAGCCTGTGCGGTCCGCGGTCGTGTTTGTGCGGACCGCGCTAGTTCCCTCCACGGCCGCAGTCCATTCTGTGCGATCCGGAGCCTGGGTTCAGAGAGTGATTTTTTTAGAGTCAAGAAGCTAGTGCGGCCGCACACCATTTTGTGCGTTCCGCACTAACCCTGCAGGGGCATTTTTGTCCAGTGTTTCCAACTTAGTATAAATAGAATATTTTTCCATTTTTAGGGTAATCAGCATTTATCAGACATTAGAGAACAGCAGCTGCGCTCGTGAGAAGCCATTTTGTAGCCATTTTGGGAACTTTAATGTAGTTTTAGCAATTGAATCATTATATTACCTCAGTAATTTAATATTATGTCTTTCTCTTCATCTATTTCTTTGATTTTATCTTCGAGCATGAGTAGCTAAACCCATTAGCTAGGGTTGTGGCTCAACCCTAGTGTGGGTAATTGATGGGTGTTGTGATTTAAGGTTAGATTGATTATGGGTATTTGTTATTTGAGTCAATTTTATGGTTTAATTTATGAATTAGTGGTTGCAAACACTAGTTTGTGCTTAGTAGACTTGGGCTCTTCTTGAGAAAAAGAGCCTAAATCTCTAAAATTTACTCAACAAGGAATTAGGATGGACTCAAGAGATTTGATAGTCCCAATTAAAGTGTTAAACCTCGAGAGAGTAATTACCCGACTTGAACCCTAGTTGCTTGGGCAATTATGCATACCCAATTGGTCTCGAGAGAGTCAATTGGGCAAAACCATTCTTTCTACCGAGAGGTGTAGAGTGGGTAGTATTGAGCAATGGTTATAACATATTTCCCCAATCATGTCAATCGTGCCTTAGATGCAATTACCCGTCAATTAGCCACCTAGGTGAAAGTCACTACCCTAGTGCCCTTTATACTATTAGATACAACTTGTAGCAATTCTCGTTTAGCATAATCTAGTTGCATTAATAATTAGTAGTTGATAATAGTAGAATATAAAGAAAATACCAAAAATGATTGGAAGTGATATTTGTAACAATTACATAACTCTACTCTAGATAGATACTCGACTCCCTTCCTAGCTCCTTATGGAAATCGATCCCGACCCACAAATCGGGTAAAAGCTATTGCGACCCTCTCTTCCTACTTTTTAGTAGTGCGGAGTAGGCAGCGATCACTTTTTGGAACTGTTGCCGAGGAGCTAACGGTTTTGGCTATCTATTTAGTTAGTTTTGTGTGTTGTTCTTCTTTCCTTCTTTGTTACTTATTTGTGTGTGTGATTACTACAGGTACCAAATGGCTTTAAATGCTAATGACCCTCTTGGAAATGTGCTTGCGGGGGAGGAGGTTGATGAAATTGGAGAGGATGAGGTGCCTCTTGTACCTCCCAGACCACGACGAGACCGCTAGGCCAATGCTAATGATAATGTTCCAGACCCTCCTCGGCCACCTCCAAGAGTGGCTCCCGGAGTACTGCCGAACCAGGGATATGTAAGTGCTATTGTCCCACCCAGAATCCGGGCGGGCAATTTTCAGATAACTAATGTGATGTTGACCTTACTTGAGCAGCGTGGGTATTTCACGGGCGCTGTGGATCAAAATGCCTACAAACATCTAAAAGGGTTCGTGGATACATGTTGGGGTAGCAAGAAGATGAATGTGTCTGAAGACGCTCTTAGGTTGATACTTTTCCCGTTCTTACTTCGGGGAAAGGCATTAGATTGTCTAGAGAGACTCCCCAACCATTCCATCACAACTTGGGATGAGTTGGCGGATAAGTTTATTGCTAAATTCTTCTCACCCGGGCATATGGCGGCACTTCGAGATGAGATATTGGCTTTCAAGCAAGAACCCACGAAACCTTTGCATGAGATTTGGGAGCGGTTTAGAACAATGGTGAAAGAATTCCCAAACAACGATATGACCAAGGCGATGATTCAACAAACCTTCTATCGGGGCATCAATACTACAAATCAATGCATAGTCAATCAATTGGCCAGGGGTAATTTCATGAAGTTGTCTTATGACGAAGCTTGCGAGATTCTTGATGAGATGGCAGATACATCTTCCGCATGGCAAAGTAGAGCCAATGTTCCCCAAGGTGACCCTACGGTTATTCATTTGCATAAGGAACTACACGACCATGGACAAGCTATAGTGGAGTTGACAACTACTATGAATCAATTGGCTAAGGCACAGTTGCAACAAGTCCAAAACCCTCGCCAAGTGAATGCTATGGAAAGTGTTAATTTGCTTACCAACACGAGAAGGCAAAGAAGGCAAACAAAACCAAGGGAATTCTGAGCAATTTGTGATGATTGTGATGGGTTTCAAAATGATGGGTATGATGAGCAAAATGAAGAGGTACAATATGTTAACAACTATCAAGGCAATAGAGGAAACTCTTCAAACCAACAATGGCGACCCCAAGGTAATTGGGGCAATCAACAACAAGGTGGTGGTAATTGGAACAACAACAACCAAGGCGGTAATTGGGGGAACAACAATCAAGGCAACCAAGGGCATTGGAATGGTAATAACAACAATTGGAACAACAATGGACAAAGAGGGTGGAACAACAATGGAAACCAAGGCAATCGAGGGCAAGGCTTTCAAAGGCCCCCGATGTACCAACAGCCGAACAATCCACCTCCGTTTCAATCTCAAGGATCTAGTTCTTTGGGTAATGACATGGGAAGAATAGAAATGATGTTCAAACAAATGATGAAGAAGAACCAAGATTCCGATGCTCAATTGGCTTCCCACAATACCTCTATCCGGAAATTGGAGGTGTAATTAGGCAAAATCTCTCAATCATTGAATACTCGCCCTAAGGGTGCCCTACCAAGTGATACGGTAGTGAACCCTAAGGGTGAGAACAATCATGTGATGGCGGTTGCAACAAGAAGTGGAAGAGGCGGTGATGTGCATGCCTCGAAAGATAAGCAAGTTGTGGATGATGATGTTGAGTTGCAGGAAAATGATGTACCTGTGATAGTTGAAGATGTGATTGAAAATGAGGTGAACAATGATGTTAGGATTGACATTGATGAGGCCGAGGTAGAAACTCAAGATGCCGTGAACCCGTCTAGGGAACACGTGATTGACATGCCCGAGCCGGTGGTGCCCAAAGCCAAGGCACCTTTACCTAGACCACCTCCGCCTTATCTTCAACGGTAAGCCAAGTAGAAAAGTGAGATCAATTCAAAAAGTTCATTGACATGATGAAGAGCTTATCCATCAATGTGCCTTTGGTGGAGCTTTGGAACAAAGCCTGGTTAGGCGAAATTCATAAAGATTTGGTTACAAAGAAAAGATCAATGGACTATGAAACTATCAAGATGACCCACCAAGTTAGTCCCATAGTACATTCAATGGCCCCAAAATTAGAGGATCCCGGTGCTTTCACTATCCCCTGCACTATTGGTAGTGCAGACTTTGCTAAAGCTTTATGTGATCTTGGGGCAAGCATCAATTTAATGCCCTTCTCAGTTTTCAAGACTCTGGGTATTGGGCCACCAAGGCCAAATTCCACGAGATTACAGATGGCAGATAGATCAATGAAGCGACCTTTGGGTATAGCTGATGATGTGCTTGTCCGGGTGGACAAATTTATCCTGCCAGCGGACTTTGTGATTTTGGATTGTGAGGTCGACTATGAGGTCACGATCATATTAGAGAGACCTTTCCTTGCAACGGGGAAGGCATTGGTTGATGTTAAAGTAGGTGAACTAACTTTTAGAGTGGGTGATGAGAAGGTCGTCTTCCATGTTTGCAAATCCATGAAGCAACCCAATAGCACCGAGGTATGCTCATTTGTGGACATTGTCACAGCTGTGATTGTGGATGACACAAGTTCTATGATTAACGTGGAGGGTCCCCTTAAGGCCGTGATATTAAATCTTGATGTTAATGATGATGCAAGCAGAGTGGAGTGTGTCAATGCCTTACATGGGATGGGCTCTTATTCCTATGAGCCAAGAAAATTGTCTTTGGATCTTGAATATCGGAAAACTCCACCAACCAAAACATCAATTGAAGTGCCACCGGTGTTGGAGTTGAAGCCACTTCCTCCACACCTCAGGTATGAATTCTTGGGCTCTAATTCAACTTTACCAGTAATTCTTTCTTCTTGCCTTACTAACATGCAGGTTGAGGCCACTTTGGCGGTGCTTCAAAAGCGAAAAAGGGCAATTGGATGGACTCTGGCGGATATTCGGGGGATAAGCCCCGCATTTTGCATGCACAAAATTATTTTGGAGGATGATGCAAGGCCTTCCTTAGAACATCAAAGGAGGCTCAATGAGGCAATGCAAGAGGTGGTGAAGAAATAAGTGATCAAGTGGCTAGATGCAGGCGTGGTGTATCCAGTCTCCGATAGCTCATGGACTTCTCCGGTGCAATGTGTGCCGAAGAAAGGTGGGATGACTGTGGTGACAAATGACTACAATGAAATTATTCCCACTCGGACCATTACCGGGTGGAGAGTTTGCATGGACTACCGGAAGCTAAATAAAGTGACCCGCAAGGATCACTTCCCATTGCCATTCCTCGACCAAATGCTTGATCGTCTTGTAGGAAGTGCTTTTTATTGCTTTTTGGATGGATATTCGGGTTAAAATCAAATCTTAATTGCCCCGGAGGACCAAGAGAAGACCACATTCACTTGCCCATATGGTACATTTGCTTTCTCTCGGATTTCGTTCGGGTTGTGCAATGCTCCGGCGACCTTCCAACAATGCATGATGGCTATTTTCACCGACATGGTGGAAGATATTTTGGAGGTCTTTATGGATGATTTTAGTGTGGTTGGTGATTCATTTGAAGAGTGTTTGGGAAATTTGGATAGAGTCTTGGCCCGATGTGAAGACATAAATCTCGTTCTTAATTGGGAAAAATGTCACTTCATGGTTGAAGAGGGCATAGTGTTGGGTCACAAAATTTCTAAGCATGGGATTGAAGTAGACGAAGCCAAGATTGAGGTGATTTCAAGACTTTCTCCCCCCCACTTCTGTCAAAGGGGTGAGAAGTTTCCTTGGGCATGCGGGGTTCTACCGGCGGTCTATCAAGGATTTTTCGAAGGTTGTTAATCCCCTTTGCAAGTTTCTAGAGAAAGATGCTAAGTTTGTGTTTGATGAGAAATGCATGGAGGCCTTTGAACTTCTTAAGCACAAGTTGACCACCACCTCGATCATTACCGCACCCAATTGGAGCTTGCATTTCGAGCTCATGTGCGATGCAAGTGACGTTGCGGTTGGGGCAGTGTTAGGTCAAAGAGTGAACAAAATGTTTCATCCCGTGTACTATGCAAGCAAGACTATGAATGAAGATCAACGGAACTACACGGTGACGGAGAAGGAATTGTTGGCTATTATGTTCGCCATGGAAAAATTTCAGCCATATCTTATGGGGGCCAAAGTCATAGTGAACACCGACCTTGCCGCCCTCAGGTATTTGATGACAAAGAAAGACTCCAAGGCAAGGTTGATGAGCTGGGTGTTACTTCTTCAAGAGTTTGATGTGGAAATAGTGGACCGAAAAGGTAGTGAGAACCAAGTTGCGGATCATTTGTCCCGCTTGGAGGAGGAAGGAATGTCGTGTGATGGCTTGGAGATCAATGATACATTCCCCGATGAGCAACTACTTTCTGTGTCAATGTGTGATATGCCATGGTTTGCGGACATTGCTAATTTCATTGTGACTGGCATCATCCCGTGTGAGCTCTCTTCTAACCAAAGGAAGAAGCTCAAATGGGATAGTCTGGACTTCTATTGGGATGAGCCATATTTGTTCAAGATTTGCACGGATGGTGTGATTTGAAGGTGTGTCTCGGAGGGAGAGCAAGTGAGTATTTTGGAGGCTTGTCATTCCTCCCCTATGGTGGCCATCATGGAGGGGTGAGGACGGCTTCAAAAGTTCTGAGTTGTGGTTTTTATTGGCCAACCTTGTTCAAAGATGCAAGTGATCTAGTAAAAAGATGTGATCATAGTCAACGAGCGGGCGGGATTTCCAAGAAAGATGAGATGCCTCTGAACACAATTTTTGAAGTTGATATCTTTAATGTATGGGGTATCGATTTTATGGGCCCTTTTTTTAGCTCGTGTGGGAACACTTACATTCTTGTAGCGGTTGATTATGTGTCAAAATGGGTTGAGGCCGTGGCCTTGCCCAACAATGAAGCTAGGAGTGTGGTGGCATTTCTAAAGAAGAGTATTTTCACAAGGTTTGGTACACCTCGGGCAATCATTAGTGATGGAGGGTCACATTTTTGTAATAGAGCTTTTGATGCCTTGCTTTCCAAGTATGGTGTCAACCACAAAGTCTCTACACCTTATCATCCTCAAGCAAGTGGCCAGGTGGAAGTGTCTAACAGGGAGATCAAGAGCATTTTGTCTAAAACTATCAATGCCAATAGGATCGATTGGTCTAAAAAGTTAGATGATGCTCTATGGGCTTACCGGACCGCATATAAGACCCCAATTGGTATGTCACCGTACCGGTTGGTGTTTGGGAAAGCATGTCATCTACCAGTGGAGTTGGAGCATAAGGCCATGTGGGCCTTGAGGAAGCTTAATCTTGAGTGGGATGTTGCGGCAAATCTTCGTGTTGAACAACTCAATGAACTTGACGAATTCCAGTTCCATGCATACTCTAGTTCGTCCTTGTATAAGGACAAGATGAAGTACTTTCATGATAAATATGCTCGTGGAAAGGAGTTCAAAGTTGGCGATTTGGTGCTCTTATTCAACTCTCATCTAAGGTTGTTTCCGGGAAAGCTGAAATCAAAGTGGAGTGGACCATTTGAAGTAGTGTGTGTGACCCCGTTTGGTGCTCTAGATTTGAAGAACAAAAGTGGTGAAGGTTTTAAAGTGAATGGGCACCGGGTCAAGCATTATCTTGGGAAGTTTGATGATAGCCATGTGGTGGCTGCTGTTCATTTCCAATGATGTGATGGTAACCCGCGTCGTGCCGCGATGTTAAATCAGGCGCTTCTTGGGAGGCAACCCATGTGTTTTCTTTTTGTTTTCTTTGATTTTCTTTATAGTATAGGATTGATTTTTGGGCTAACTGGTTGTGAGATGTTGCAGGCTTGAGTTGATGCAGTGCAGGACATAATTGCTAAAATGTTCAGTCTCTGAAGTTTCCAGTGCGGCAGCACTACACTTTGTGCGGTCCGCACTGGTGAAGGGTGACAAAACTTGCTCTCTGAAGTTTGCCACCGCGGCCCTGGTTGATTTGCTGCGGTCCATTGTGTGCGGACCGGGGTGGGTTACTGAGTTGGAACTGATCATAATAGACCAGTGCGGACCGCGGTCCATTTTGTGCGGCCGCACTGGTAGGTGAGAATGGGCCCCAGGGGTGTCTCGATAAATAGACCCCAAGTGCCTCCTTTTACCCTTTTCGAACCCTTCACTCTCAGAGCCCCTTTTTACTGTTCATCTTGTGCATCTTCATCGTAACTCTTGCTTGACGTTGATTAGTTGCACTTTATCTCATTATCTGGTAACATTTCACTCAATTCATCTTTGTTTAATTGTGTAATTTCATTTTATTATCATATTCCTTAACTTGTAGTTCTTCTTCTCCCCATATTTCTCTAATTGTTAGATTAGGTTAGTTTAAATGGCAATTTTTTGTGGACTTGGTGAGTATAATGGACTGGGTAATTGAGTAGGGACCCTAATTAGGTAAATATTTGAACTTAAATGCAAATTCTGATGAACCCTAACTCAGTGCCATGTCTGGGCACGTAGCGGACCGCGGTCATTTCTGTGCGGTCCGCGGTGCCATCTTGTGTACAAGTGACCTTTGCCCAGTGCGGCCGCACTACATTTTGTGCGGTCCGCACTGGCCCAGTGCGGCCGCGGTTGGTTTTGTGCGGACCACACTGGTGAGATTCAGAGAGCTTGTTTTTGGAACTCTATACATGTGCGGACCGCGGTCGTTCTTGTGCGGTCCGCGGTGGCCTCAGTTCGGCCGCACTACCATTTTGTGCGGTCTGCACTAGACAACTCCTGCAACATTTTCATTTGTTTGCAACACTGTTTTATGTGAACCCATTGATACTAACAAGTTATTTGAATTGTGTTTGCAGACAATGGTGAGACAACAAGGAAAAGGCTCAAAACAACCTGGAAAAGGAGAACCCTCCCGGGGAGGAAAGAAGAAGATGGTGAAACTCACTCCCCAAGTTCGGTAAAACATAAAAAAGACCAGGAAGCTGATAAAAGCTGTAGACAGAGCTGCTTCCCATTCCTCGGGGAGTGAGTACCAACCGTCAAGGGAAATATCTTCAGACTCCATGCCAGAATATGTTGAAGACTGGCCGGAGAGATTCAGGCTGAGAGATACCCCTCCACAATCACCCACTGCCCAAGCACCAGAGCATATTCCCACTGAGTCGTCTGAGGGCTCACCAGCCGGCAGTGGTGATTACTCCACCTCTCCCACAGCTTCATTATTCGGGGAGGGTGCAGACGGAGGTGAGGAGGAAGTACAAGGGGATGAGGAGATAGCTGAGGGTGGTGAGCCTCAGGTGGGTGGCATTGCCCGAACTAGAAAGCCGGAGGTTTGGCGGGATAAGTTCGTGAGTGAGGTAGCTTACCACAAATTTAGGGAATGGTGGCCGGTGAGAAAGTTGATATCGGAGCGGAGTTTCACTGACAGAGATCTATTACCCCACAACCCTGACGTGCAAAGACAGTTCAGAACTAAAGTGGGTTGAGAGTACTTTATAGATGATTGTGTGGACGCCAACGAACACATGGTCAAAGAGTTCTATTGCAATGTAGCCCACATCAAAAAGGGCTCCAAAGTGACCAAGGTGCGCAACAAGATAGTGTTGTTTGATGGGAAATACCTCAACGAATACTTGGGTTTCAATGAGGAGGATGAGACTCTCTATATGGCAAAGTTGGAGATGGGCAAGGAGGTCCGTCCATGGTTAGTTCAGTACCTGGCAATCCCATGTACCGTTCCTGAGTGGTTGACTGCTGAGGTGAAAATATTGAGAAGGACCCTGAACTTTGAGGCTAGGGGCTGGGAGACCTTTGTTTGCAGTCGGTTAGACCCTACTACACATGATCAGACCCTTCCTCTCCACCGGGCTGTGTTGGTTGCTTCAATTATGGCGGGATACCCCATTAATGTGGGGACTGTGATGTCCCACATTATCTCGTTAGTGGGAGTGGAGCTTGACCGGAACTACCCTTTCCCTAGCACTCTCACCATGTACTTTCGGGACTTGGAGGTGGCCAAGAAGCCTTACGATGTCAAGGTCAAGGCGACAGCCCCGTTCTCCTCGTATAGCTTGTAGGGGAATGACAACCCCAAGGACAAGAACTACAAAGCCCCTACTTCTGTCCCAACTGGCCAGTCTGAAGACCCAGTTGTGGTAGGGTCCCTGCTGAGCCTACTTCCATTACTGCTGATATGCCTCCCGGACCTTCCACATCTTCAGCCATTCCTCCCGGACCTTCCACATCAGCAGGCCGGGAGATACCATCTTCCCGGGCCCATCCTATCACTGCCCACCGACTGAGCAAGGCCCTTGACAGTATCAACAACTGGATGTCCACAGCGTCATCTAAGTTGTCCACATTGACTGCTACTGTTGCAGCTCAGTCGGCACCTCAGCCAGCACAAGTCCCACAATTAATAGAGGATGCTTTGAAGGAAATTCTTGAGAACCAGAAGAAAATCCTCGATACTCAGGATGCATTGACAAAGGCAGTGGATTCACATAGCAAGTCTCTCAAGGAGCTTGCTAAGGAGCATAGGAAGCTACGGAAGACACGGGCCTCCAAGGAGTCCGTGAAGGAGCTGCGGGCAGATGTTGATAGACTGAAGGCAGACCAGCTGCCTTTGGACCTTTTGCTTGTTGATCCAGTCCCAGCAGCTCATCCACAGCCGGAGCAGACCCAGAGGCCTCCGAAGAGGAGGAGGACGATCCCTAGAGCAGATGATGCCATCATCCAGTTGGCAGACCCACCGGAGGCTTCCTCCAGTCAGCTACAGGATGTACCAGTTCCAGAGCCTGTCCAGGTCCAGGCCCAGGTCCCAGCAGCAGAGCAGACCACCGGGAACCAGTCTGAGGTTCCCGAGCACACAAAGGACCCAAGGACCACCCATGATCCTATGCAGACAGACACGGCTTAGGGAGCCCTCTATATCCTTTTTCTATCTTTTTGGTACTTATTTGGACTAGTTGGCACTGGGGACAAGGCCGGCTTTTATTTGAGGGGGTGCGCCCTTCATTTTTTGATGACTGTATATATTGACACAATTTTATGCTTTCTTGATTTTCATTTGGTCTGTACATAATTTTATATTTAGTTACTTTTATCGCACTTTTATCTTTCCCTTGGTCTGTATATAAAGTTACATTTCATTGTATATATTCATCCCGTCTATAGTATATTCAAATCCCCTCTTGTATATATTTATTCTATTTCCGCAAAAAAAATTTCATTTTTAGTTTCTTATTTGTGATTCGTAGCTTTTTGGTTTTGAAATTTGCAATAAGCCTTTGGTTTTCTTAATGCCACGGTTCTTTCCAAAGGTGGAGTGTTGTGTGAACCGGGTGGCTCTTCCCAATGATAGATGGCGTGACAACCTTCTTAAGGGTTTGAGTCCGTTTTTCTTTTTGTTTTTAGTAGTTTGTAGTTAAGGGTACCTCAAGCAAAGTTACACTTGGGCCTAGCACAGTTGCCTTTGATCTTATGGTCAAAAACAAATTGTTGTGTTTAGGATGGTGAAAGTCGTGGCCTTGAGACTCTTGTGTTGACCGATAATCATCAAGTGGTTTTTCGGGACCATTGTGTGCTCAAATCGTATCTAAGGTCGTTGTGGGACCCCGACTCTATGTCTTTAGCAATCCCTTAGCTTGTGTGGTGAGTAATTGAATTGCGAGTCCAAGTCCCGAGCCATTGGTCTACAACTTGCCCTGAATGTTTGTTGAGGCGAAATCCTAAGTGAAGTTGGACTTAAGGCGTGATTATAGGCTCTCCTTGATCCGAATGATAGATTGAACAATTCCATAGCCTACCAATGATAAGATCCCTAGTCAACCCTTTTTGAGCCTGACCTTTTTCTTTCAAGAACCATGATACAAGCCTATACCCGTTCAAAAAGATACCCTCTCTTGGCACCCAAATCTTTCCTTTAGCACATGGCAAAAGTATAAGTTTCGGGGGAGAGACGAGGATTGCAACAAAGTGGTAAAATGGCAAAAAAGTAAAGAAAAGGAAAGGCAATGAGAAAGAAAGAAAAGCAAAAAGACAAAAAGAAAGTGCAATGTGAAAAAGAATGAAAAGGGATTCAAGAAAAGCAATAAAAAAAGAAAGAAAGGTGTGGAAAGTGAAAAAGGAGAAAAGGTTTGAAATGCATAAGAAAGTGTGACAATGTGTCTCTCTAACCCCTTAGAAAGAAGTGAAATGACTCAAAGAGTCAAGTGAATTGTGCCAAATGAATCAAAAGAAGTGCTTAAGGGAAGATGGAACCCACTAGAACAAAAACATGACCTACCCTAAAGCAAAAGCCTTCACAATGACTCCACAAAAGCCCTATATGATCTTGAGTTGAATGAAGCTTACATTAGTGGATACTTACCTAAGGGGCAAGCATATGGTACCTAGAGCCGGACTTGTGACCTTCCCTTGAGAGAGATGAGTGAATTCCCATTAACCTCGTTTTGTGTGCCACTAGTCTAAAGGTGAGGTTTGCTTAGGGAGAGTTGAGGATGTGTGAGTTTGGGTTCCACAATGACCAAAGTAATTGAAAGAGTTCTTTGATGTGTTGTGTCAACTTTTGATTCTCTTGTGTCGCACTTAATCCATGGTTTTTCAAAGGGTAAAGGTTGTTAATGACATTTGTATTGAGGGCAATTGTTAGTCTCAATTGATGCTAGTTGAGGTTACTTTAGGATAGCTGAAAATTCTTGGATTTTACCTCAAGGGGTAGGTCTCATTTTGTTTGCTTGAGGACAAGCAAAAGCTTAAGTTTGGGGGAGTTGATAACTAGGGATTGTAACGTGTTTCATTCTCCTTCTTGCTTACGCTTTGAGTATAAATTCTTACAAAATAGACCCAAAAGGCTCATAAGTTGTGCTTGATTTCAGGTTTGATCAACAAAGTGACCAGATGTCAAATATCGGCTCAAAATGAGTAAAACCTGCACAAGTATCAAAGACAAAGAGAACTCAACACAAACTAGCCTAGTGCGGCCGCAGTCCATTCTGTGCGGTCCGCACTAGGGAGATTCAGAGACTACATTTTTAGGGCATCAAAGTAGTGCAGCCGCAGTAGATATTGCGTGGCCCGCACTGGAGACACCGTAGCCGCATCACCATTTCATGCGGTCCGCGGAAGCAAACTTCAGAGAGATGTCAAGTGCCAAGTTTCAAGCCTGTGTGGTCCGCGGTCGTGTTTGTGCAGACCGCGCTAGTTCCCTCCGCGGCCACAGTCCATTCTGTGCGGTCCGCAGAGCCTGGGTTCAGAGAGTGATTTTTTTTAGAGTCAAGAGCCTAGTGCGGCCGCCCACTATTTTGTGCGGTCCGCACTGACCCCGTAGGGGCAGTTTTGTCCAGCTTTTCCAGTTTAGTATAAATAGAACATTTTTCCATTTTTAGGGTAATCAACATTTATCAGACATTAGAGAACAGCAGCTGCGCTCGTGAGAAGCCATTTTGTAGCCATTTTGGGAACTTTTACGTAGTTTTAGCAATTGAATCATTATATTTACCTCAGTAATTTAATATTATGTCTTTCTCTTCATCTATTTCTTTGATTTTATCTTCGAGCATGAGTAGCTAAACCCATTAGCTAGGGTTGTGGCTCAACCCTAGTATGGGTAATTGATGGGTGTTGTGATTTAAGGTTAGATTGATTATGAGTGTTTGTTATTTGGGTCAATTTTATGGTTTAATTTATGAATTAGTGGTTACAAACACTAGTTTGTGCTTAGTAGACTTGGGCTCTTCTTGAGAAAGAGAGACTAAGTCTCCAAAATTGACTCAACAAGGAATTGGGATGGACTCAAGAGATTTGATAGTCCTAATTAACGGGTTAAACCTCGACAGAGTAATTACCCAACTTGAACCCTAGTTGCTTGGGAAATTATGCATACCCAATTGGTCTCGAGAGAGTCAATTGGGCAAAACCATTCTTTCTACCGAGAGGTGTAGAGTGGGTAGTATTGAGCAACGGTTATAACATATTTCCCCAATCATGTCAATCGTGCCTTAGATACAATTACCCATCAATTAGCCACCTAGGTGAAGGTCACTACCCTAGTGCCCTTTATACTATTAGATACAACTTGTAGCAATTCTCGTTTAGCATAATCTAGCTGCATTTATAATTAGTAGTTGATAATAGTAGAATAATAAAGAAAAGACCAAAAATGATTGGAAGTGATATTTGGAACAATTACACAACTCTACTCTAGATAGATACTCGAATCCCTTCCTAGCTCCCTGAGGAACTCGATCCCGACCCACAAATCGGGTAAAAGCTATTGCGACCCTCTCTTCCTACTTTTTATTATTGCGGAGTAGGCAGCGATCAATAACCACTAAGGGGACGGTAACAGGGTAGTAAAGGATATAATGACCTATGCGCTAATGCTATGTGTACCACCCCAACTTGGGGACGATTACCAAGCATTGTACAGAAGTGATCCTGTAGGCTAAAAAACCTAGGACCCCTCTTTACTCCTTGTTTAAAATATAATACCCATTTGTCTAATTTGCTTTATCTGTTTATAAGACTAATTCACATAATTTGAGTTCGGCCGGGACCCACCGTTGTGGACCGCGAGCGGTGCCTAACACCTTCCCCTCAAGATTATTTTGAGCCCTTACCCAATCTCTGGTAATGTCAAACTGGTTTTATGAGTTACTTGCTTTAGGTGCCCTAACGCACCTTAAATCTGTTAGGTGGCGACTCTTCAAATTCCGTACCCAATTCCCAAAAGGAAATGAGTTATTCCTAATGAATGTCGAAACCCGGACTCCGCGAGGAAAAAGGGGGCGTGACAACATGGCGACTCTGCTGGGGATATATCTTGGGCTCTTACCATAACGAACTTGTTTTTGTGAATTAGTCTTAAGCATGCTTTATTCTGTTAATACATGTGCACCCTTTCCCTTTCCCCTTTACTTGGATTTAATTGCTTATTTCTCAAATATTTACGGTTTCCTTTATTTCCTGAAACTGACTTGTCTCCTTGTTTTCTTTTTATAACTGTCTTTCAATTATTTAAATAGCGTATTTATCATTTTTTTTAACGTGCAAATACTTGAAAACATGCTATTTATTGTTGCATAAATCATGCTCAACATCATATTCCACTCATGCGCAAACAATCTTATAGCAAAGCTTGATGAGTGTTTGCGCTCTTCCTCTATATATCACCCACTAAATGTGGAAAGGCGTATTTGCGGTAAAACTAGTCGATCAGCGATGCAGTCGACGGTTCTGTGCCTTTCCCCCTCAAGTTTTCCGCTTGAGGGTCCCAGTCTAGACCTCTATAGCAACCTTACTCTGATTATTTGTGCATGCATCATGGTCAAACCTAGCCGGGTTAATATGTTATCCACATAATAACTCTTTAAGACAAGCCTCGTCCAAAAGTCCATCCGGTTTTCCATAATCCTAACAAACGCAACCACATTTGTGTGCATTAATTTGGAGAAATAAGTGCCAATATGCTAATCATTATTGTATAAATAGTTGGATCTGGAGGGGGAAAGGGCCTAACCATATTTTGTTTTGCAGAAAATGAGGCACGAAATCCCCCGGTTCGGCATGGTTAGTAACATACCATCACCATTTCCAGATGGGTGGAGGGATCTTCCGTCAAGTGACCAAAATTATGTGAAAAGGGTCTTAGGAAATTTGCCTTCTTTGTTGGACCTCCAGCCAAACAAAATGTTGATCGAGGTTGCCACCATGTTCTGGGACAAAGAAAGAGTCGTGTTCCGTTTTGGAAGCATAGAAATGACCTCTCTCTTGGAAGAAATAGGGGGATTTGCTGGTCTACCTTGGGACAGCCCTAGTTTATTGGCACCTGAAAATCGCACTACTAGGGGGTTTCTTAAAATGATGGGGTTGAAGAAAAATGATGACTTGGAGTGCCTGAAAAACTCCTATGTACCCTTCGACTTCCTCTATGAACGATACGCTCACAACAGATCATACCGTATTTTCGATGATGAATTCTCCATCACCTCTTTGGGGTGGATTCACCGCAGGGTCTTTGTGTTCATCGTGTGTTTCTTTGGCATGCTAGTGTTCCCGATCCAAGGGGACAGAATCCATACCAGATTGTCCATGATGACCAAAACTTTGATGGAAGGGATCGAGGGGCAGACATATACCATTGTCCCTATGATCATTGCAAATATGTACCGGGCCCTGGAGCGCTATCAGAAAGGGTACAGATACTTCGAGGGTTGCAACTTGTTGTTGCAGGTTTGGTTTCTAGAGCATCTCCAAAAGGGTCAAGACCTTCATGAGTTTCCACGAAGGTCGTGGAGTGATCACATAGCATTCCATCATCCCAAGAAAATGACCTATATCCCAGACATGTTTGCTCAGCCTAAGGATGTTGTAGGATGGGTACAGTTTTTCAACAATTTAACCGAGGACCAGGTTCAGTGGATGTTCGAGTGGTTCCCTACCGAAGAATTTATCATCAGATCCAGGGATGTTCCACACTTGGTACTAATCGGGTTAAGGGGAATATACCCTTACGCTCCCCTCAGGGTTATGAGACAGGCAGGCAGGAAGCAAGTCATACCGAAGGTTGCTAAGATGAGTCACTTCATACCTGATTTTTAGGGTGATGCCATTCCATACAAAAATGAAGCACATCATATATGTCACTTAAATATTATCGTAGAAAAGGATACTGTTGAACCAGATAGATATCATGCTGGACATGCATACTTCTACCCCTCATGGTTGGATGATAACATAGGGGGAATATTTGAGCCGAGAGTTGGTCCGGGAAATAGGGTCATAGACGAAATTGCCGAAGCACAGGTGAAATATAACAAACTGTGCAAAAGAATCCGTGACCGAAGCCGAGCATATGGAGCAACACAAGGATGATATGGAAATGATCAATGAGTGGAAGGAAATGGCTGTTAAGTCCAGTGAAAGGTTGGAATATCTGGAGTACAGTCTGATGGAATTGGAAGGGAAATGAGAAAGAGAGTCACCGACTACCAGAATGCTGAAGGGAAAGAAGGAAGACATTTGGCAAGGCATTCTTACTGCTGAACCTGCACGAACTGGGGGATCTGATCGACAATAGCATCCGGCCTGGAGAAGGTCCTTCTGGGACCAAGTAGATTAGGTTTAGTTGTTTTTCAAATGTAATAAGGCTAAGTACCATTAGTGACCTATCTTATTTAGTGTCATTTTGGGCTTCGTCTATTTTACATTAATGAAATGAGGCAATTATTGGCACTAAATTTCTCCAAATCTATTTGTCGCTAGGCCTACCTCAGGCACAATGAGGCTCCCAAACTAGGACACAAATTTACATTCCCGCAATATGTGTTTTAATACTGCAGACTTTTTCAAAATCTCTACTGTCTTGTTTACCTTTAATTTTTCTTTATTCTTTATTATTCCCATCCCCTAAGGTTGGTTCGCACATACTGGCATCATCATCATATCACACCAGATCTAGAGGCCCTCCTCCTCCTCCTCCAAGTAATATGAGAAGCATAGGGAAGGCTAAGATAGATGACTTAAGTCGTATTCGAAAGGAAAACGTTGAGAATGCAGAAACTTCAGACAATAGAAGTACTCCGCCGTCGAATGACTTGGTTTTGCGGTTGGAATAGAAGATACTGGTGTTACGGGGAGAACTCGAGCAGGTCCGCAACTTAGCAAACCTATCTCTCACCTTGAACGTCCCTGACATCAACCAACAAAATACCAAAAACCCAGCACCTCCCAAAAATACGGCAAACCAGCATCCACAAAAACCTCCTGCACCCCACCAATATGCAACCCCACCTCAAAATCCCAATCCTTTACCAATACCAACTCCACAAAAACACCATTATCAACCAATCCGGTACCCACAAGCCACTACCTATCATACTCCTTAGAACACACCACAACCCATTCCCGACCCTCATAACTCAACCAACAACCACCACTACACCAAAGTCCCTGGCACTCACCAAAACAACCGTATATATGTGGAAACCGTACCTCACTCTACTCTACCAATCTTCTATACACCAGAATCTATTGAGAAGGACCTGCTCATCAAGAAGATGGCCGAGGAACTCAAGAAATGATAAGTCGAGTTCAGGGTGTCGAAGAAGGTAAAGGGGTAAAAGGTCTGAATTATGAGGATCTGTGCATACAACCGGACGTGGAACTGCTGGAGGGTTACAAACCTCCCAAGTTCAAAATGTTTTACAGAACAGGTGAACCCAAGGTTCATTTGAGAACTTACTGTGACAAGCTCGTGGGGGTCGAAAAAGATGAAAGGATCCGAATGAAGCTCTTCATGAGAAGTCTTACCGGAGATGCCCTGTCCTGGTACATAAGCTAGAACCCTAAGAAGTGGACCAATTGGTTGAGCATGGAATCATAATTTATGGACCGATTCAGGTTCAATACGGAGAATGCACCGGATGTCTTCTACATCCGGAATTTAAAGAAGAAGCAACTTGAGACTTTCCGCGAGTATGCTACTCGGTGGAGGTCAGAAGCAGCCAAGGTCAGACCAGCACTAGAAGAAGAGCAAATGAACAAGTTCTTTGTCAGGGAACAAAACCCACAGTATTATGGAAGGCTGATGGTCATTGAGAATTACAAGTTCTCCGATATCATCAAACTCGGAGAAAGGATTGAAGAGGGTATCAAAAGCGGAATGGTGACAAATTTTGACGCACTGCAGGCCACAAACAAAGCATTACAATCAGGCGGCATATCAAAGAAAAGAGAAGTGGGGGCAGTAATGGTGGCTCAGGGCCCAAAATCTCCGCTCACATACCAAATACCGCCACCCACATACCAAACACCGCCACCCTCATACCAAACACCTCCACCCACACTAGCCCTCATCTCTCAGATATTCTCAACCCGCCACCACTATAGTACTTATAACACCCAACTATCCTACTATCATTCACCTCCCACTAGTCCAAATTACCAGAAACCCCGACCTAACTTTGATCGCAAACCACCTAGACAATATACCGCTATTGCTGAACCCATCGACTAGCTGTACAAAAGGTTGAAGGCCGCTGGTTATGTCACTCCTATTCCTGCTTCGGTAGTAGAGAACTCATCTCAATGGGTCAACCCAAAAAAAACTTGTGCGTATCATTCTGGTATAAAAGGGCACACCACTGAAGAATTCCGAACATTGAAATATAAGATCCAGATATTGATCGATAACAAGGTCATACAAGCAAAAGAGGCTACACCCAACGTCTGCAACAATCCTCTCCCAGATCACAGGGGTAACAGAGTATATGTGATAGAGACGGATGAAGAATGAGATTACGAGGGGTAAATCGGGCTTATTCGAGAAAGCGATGACTTTAAACCTGCAGTCACACTCACTCTTATTGTGGTACAGATACAGCCGTTAGTCGAAGTTGAGGTAACTGCATCAGTTCCATTTGAGGTGGAGGTAGCACCACCTGCGGCCACACCTGTTCCATTTGAGGTAGAAGTGGCCACACCTTTTACAGTGACAGTAGAAACCACACCTCCTTTCAATTCCAACGCCGTACCGTGGGACTATGCTGCGGAAACCAGGAGAAAGGGAAAATCAAAGATGGAAGAATCTGATGCCGCACAAGGAATGACCAGAACGGGAAGGGTCTATACACCCGAACATTTGGGAGGATCGAGCAAGGATGCCAATACTAAGCAACCTATTATTTAAACCGAGCCAGACGATCTCTGGAGGAAAGTACAGGCGAGGGAATACTCAGTCGTCGATCATTTAAACAAAACTCCCGCCCAGATATCCATCTTGTCTCTGCTGCAAAATTCAAAAACACATAGGAGTGCCCTGATGAAGGTGCTAAATGAAGATTACGTGCCCAACAACATCACCAGTGGAGAAATGGCCAATATGGTAGGGAAAGTGCTGAAGAGTCAGAAGATCACCTTCCATGAGGATGAACTACCGCTTGAAGGGTTAAGCCACAATAGGGCAGTGTATATCACGGTACAGTTTGAAGACAAATTCATTGCCAGGGTCCTAATAGATGGGGGCTCGAGTCCCAACATTTGTCCTTTAACTACTCTGAATAGATTACACAAAGATATCCACGAGATACGCGCAGGAAATATGAACGTAAAAGCCTTCAATAGGTCTCAAAGGGCTACAATTGGGAAGATTAACCTTTGCCTGCAGATGGGGCCAACTTGGTTCGATGTTGAATTTCAGGTGCTTGACATATCAGCTACATACAATCTTCTGTTGGGTCGACCTTAGATACATGCCGTTGGGGTTATGGCTTCCACACTACACCGAGCCGTGAAGTTCGAATGGAACCACCAGGAGGTAGTCATTCACGGAAATGGGAGTAACCCCATTTCCACCAGTCAAACTATCCCGACTGTCGAGAATAGAAGAAGGTTGGATGGAGAAACTTATAATCACATTGAACATGTCAACGCGATTGAAAAGGACAAGTGGTGGAGCAACAAAATGGAAAGCATACTAGCATGGCATGAGTACGAACCTCGCAAAGGACTGGGAAAGGATATCCAGGGCATTACTAAACCAATACAACTGAAACGTCATGGCATGAATTTCGGGCTGGGGTACCCATATACCTGGCAGGAGTATAATGACTGGTCGCCACCATGGCATGGTCCTTATTACCCTCTTGAGCAACCGGTGCCACATCTGGGTCAGACTTTTCATCAGGCTGATACAATATGGGGAACTGCAGAAGAAGAAGCTTTAGCTGGGCTGAGGAATTTGTTCCTAAAAGACGAGGATATGGATTGCAGTACGATAATTGAGGAGGAGGAAGAAGGCCTCACCATTCAGACTGTGGAGAAGGGAACTATTCTCAGGAATTGGACTGCCACACCATCCCGGGCCCGCCGACTCCCTGGGTAGCTTGTGTCACACCTCCCTTTTTCCTTACACCCCGTAAAGGGTATAAAGGAGTTTTTCCAGTTAAAGAACAATCGAAACGGGATTTATTATTAATATTCAGAGTCGCCACTTGGGAGATTAATGGTGTCCCAAGCCACCGGTTGAATCCCGAACCGAGGAAATTATGACTCTGTTAACAGTCCGCGAATCAGAAATTCGAGTAAGGAATTCTGTTAACCCGGGAGAAGGTGTTAGGCATTCCCGGGTCCCGTGGTTCTAGCACGGTCGCTCAACTGTTGTATTTGCCTTTATCTGATTGTAAAACATGTTATAGCCTGTGTGCCTTTTATTAGTAAACCGCTTTTATTTCTATTTTTAACAAGAATTGCAACGTCGTGAAAATGCGTCTCAAACCACGTTGCACCCGTGATTGTTAACACATTTCGACTTCGTTGAGATTTGGATTTGAGTCACATAAATGTGCACCCGAGTTTAGGGAGGTAACTTTATTAAAATACGCGCTTAAAGGGACTAACGCGTTATTACCTTTGGGGAGGGCCGTGAAATTCGCTAAGCGGCCTATCCCGAAATCTAAGTTTTTTATAAACCATTATCGAAGACCCCGCAATTTGTTTGTTTTATTTTGGTGAGGCTCGTGTAATTTTTTTTCATTGAAGGGAAATCCTAAAGCAACTATATTTTCATTCGTCTCTAACAGCACAAGAAAATGTCCTAAAGTTTGTTATTGAACTGAAATAAATCAAATGGTAATTCTGTGTCAAGGCCACCCGTTGGGCTCTGAGATGAGCCCAACGAAGGAGTATTATACCCATGCTCTACTAACTAGCTGCCAGTCCAGGCCTAGGCCCAAGTCCAAACGTGAGGGAACTTAGCATGGACCTGGGCCCTCGTATCAGACATCTTGAGGCCCAAATGTCCTGGGAATAGGCTGTTATACAACTCTAAGAACTCTCACAAACGGGTTAATTAATTCAAATAAGTCCAGTTGATGATGCATGATTTAATTTAAGTAAAACTATTGATATTAACCACTGACATGCAATTATTTTTTCCTATGTTGAAATAATGAGCTTAAGGAAACGAAAGAGATGACATCTAAACTAGTATGCTGATATTAACTACTGTAATACAAAAACTGTTTGAAAAAGCACACTTTAGCTTTGTAATTGAGATTGAAACGGGCTGATCTGTCAATCAATTATGAATTCAAACCTGTTCTGATTTTCTATGTTTAACAAAGTGCTAAATTGAAACCAGTACCAAGCTATACTAGTTCTACAGCTGATCGCCACAAATTAACAGTCCAAAACAGTCCCGTTAGGTACAAATTACACAGTCTGAGTTTCATTTAAACATAGATTTAAGCAGACTTCATTATGCAGTACATATCATTAATAACTACTTAATTACAAATGCATCGTCTAGCAAACAATCAGCTGAATATTTTCGTTTCATGCCCAATCTCGATACTACATCAATTTTGGAGTTCAAGTGTGTGTACCTGGAGAACAGAATGTAGTGAAAAGGGGAATAAGTTAGCAACAGCAGCGCAACGGTAGACCAAGAGATGATCAAACGGCAACAATACACAGTCCAGGAAGAAGTAAAATCAACCAAAATGCCTTAAATCTACTTGGAATCAACCCAGGAAATTATAGATCACATTCAACAGTCGAAATCACTTAACAACAGCTGGATTAAACCTCAAACGACTCCAGATGTTCTAATATTCAACCACAACTCACTCGAGCAAACCATTAAACAACTCCAAAACTTCTAGAGCTAGAGCTTAGAGCAGAAAATGAAGAACACCAAAGAGGAATTCGAAACTTGATTGGAATAAGCAATGAAATCGTAATAATTTTTTTTTGACTTTTCTGTTTTCTGATTTTGTTTTGTTTGTTTGTTTTTGATTTTTTGAAGATCGGGAGTTTGAATTTCAAATTTCAGGTCTGAAACTTGTGAACAATGGGAGGGAATTTGTAAAGAGGCTCCCAAAAAACTCCTTATGCAAGGCAAATGAATGCCTATTTATAGGTGAACAACATACTAGAAGCTTCTATGACCTACCCTTCCCCAAATAAGACCTAAATTACCATCACATGTAACCTCCCCTAGTCTGAATTTATTTCTCTTGTTTATTCCCCAAACTACCCCATCTTCCTAACTAAAATTACCCGCCTTAGGTCAATTAAACCAAGCTTTAATAAGCAGACCAATCTATCAGGCAAACTGAACATTTAACAGACCAAAGAACTAATTTAATCACCTAGAACTAAATGAAGCCTAAAAATCTAAAACCATTATAAACCTACACATTTAATTGATCAATATTCAATCTACCAGAATTAAAACAGGGTTTAATACTAAATCAGAAAATCTAAAGAACATCTTTTGAATTAAAGCTACTCAATCAGAAACAACAATCAGACTAGATCCTAAACTTGACTAAGTAAGATGAAAGGGATTATATCAATCAAACTAACCGATTAAACCAAATAGACACAAAACAAATACGATTAGGCTCTAATTAACACAACAATTAATTCACTACAAAGAACTGTTAAGAAACCTAGGGAAACTTACTGAGAAAAAAGAAACTCCGGCTAGTCGTGTTATTCCCAAATTCGGCCGTGCTTAGGGTCATTTGAGCTTTATCGACGATCCATTCCTTACGAGGAAGTCCAGGGGCCCTTTGACATCAGTTGCATGTACTTTGGCCATTTTAGGGTTTTGGCCGGAAAACTTGAAATAGATATTTGAGCCGTTCTGGTCATATTCGAGCCAAGCGGCTATGGGGTTTGGGTAGAGGAGGTCAAGGCGGTCCAATGGTGTTAATTTGGGACCATTTGGCGTAACCGGCGACTTGGTCGGAAAATCTTCTGATGTAGATTCGACGAGATATGGGAGGATTCGAGGGAAACTGACTTGATATTTGGAATGAGGAAGAGAAAGAGAATCTGGGGTGTGATTTTGGGATGGATTGGCCATGGCGGCGTTCGCCGCCGGCGGTGGTTCCGACGGTGTCGCCCGTTCAGAGAATCTGTACGAGGAGGAAAGGAACAGTCTTTTTGATTTATTAAATCCATCCGACAATTTTATAATTAATCACCAGGGGTTATGGACCGTTGGATCAGGAGAAATGAGAGGCTCAGATTCAAATACGCGGAACGACGTCGTTTGGTCCCTCTTGGGACCGGACCGGGTTTGGCACTCGCCTGGGCCTGGACCGCTTGGACTTGGCGGGTTGGGTGCAAAAATGGCCCAAATTTGATCTTTAATCCAAACCACTCTCTTTGTATTTTTATTTTCTTTTTAATTCGTTTTTTTCTTCTTTTTTTTTTTTGTTTTGTAATTTTGTATTTATTTTTTTTAAGTTTTAGAAAGATGCAAAATTAAACTAACAATTAAGCTAAAACTAATTAATGCCTAAAATTTATTTAATAACTATTTTGCGACAATTTCATAGTTAAACAAATAATAAAAAAAACATAAAGTGAACTATTTTTTGTGATTTTCATGTTTCGTTCTAAAACAAATTAATACCTAAAAATGTGAAATTAAATTCCTAAATGCAAATGCATATTTTTTGTATTTTTAATATGAATGATCATGCACAAATAAAATGCAAACAATTACTACAACATGTCACAAAAATCCACAAAATTGTAAAATAATGAAAGAAATCATTTTGTTTGAGTTTCTGGGAGTAATTCATATAGGGCAAAAATCACGTGCTCACAGCTTGGCATTTAGCCTAATCTATTTCTATTGCCATGCTAGGCGTTTCAGATGTTTTCACTAATATTGTTCTAAAAGACGCATTTTGTTTTAAAATAATTGCTCGATTCATCGTGTCGTACTTATTTTGGATATCTTCAATTTTTAATCAATGCGCTGGTATTTATTGTTCATTGTTGTCTTTCACGTTTTTTCTTTCTACAGCATTATTATTACTTTTCTTGATGAACCGATGACTGTGACATGTAATGAGACAACGCAACATAAGGATAGTGACTCAGAAGAAGAGGATGAAATACCTGAGGAAATTGTCAGGGAAGTTGAGAGCTTTGAGAACAAACCTAAGTCCAACCTGGACGAAACCGAAGCAGCAAATTTGGGAGACACCGAAACCATCAAGGAGACTCGCATAAGCATTCACTTATCACCGGCAGAGAAGGAAGAGTACATCCATTTCCAGAAGGAATATGAGGATATCTTTGTATGGTCATATGATGACATGACCGGTTTGAGTACATCCATAGTGGCTCACAAATTGCCTACCAATCCAATGTGTCCGCCAGTAAAGCAGAAACTCAGAAAATTCAAACCAGACATAAGCCTGAAAATCAAGGAGGAGGTCACTATGTAGATCAAAGCCAAAGTCCTCAGAGTAGTTGAGTACCTAACTTGGTTAGCCAATATTGTACCAGTTCCGAAGAAAGATGGGAAAGTTAGAGTGTGTGTTGACTATCGGGATTTAAACAGAGCAAGTCCCAAGGACGACTTTCCGTTGCCAAACATACAAATCCTGATCGACAATTGCGCCAAGCATGAACTCCAATCCTTTGTAGATTGCTTCGGAGGTTATCACCAGATCTGAATGGATGAAGAAGACGCAGAGAAAACAGCTTTCATTACACCGTGGGGAGTATACTGCTACAAGATGATGCCATTCGGTCTAAAAAATGCTGGGTCAACTTACATGAGAGCCATGAAAACCATCTTCCATGATATGATACACAAGGAAATAGAGGTATATGTTGACGATGTCATCATCAAGTCCAAGAAGATCGCAGATTACATAGCAGACTTGAGGAAGTTCTTTGACAGGTTAAAAAGGTACAATCTGAAACTGAACCCCGCAAAATGTGCATTTAGGGTTCCCACGGGGAAGCTGTTGGGATTCATTGTCAGCCGCCAAGGGATCGAGTTGGACCCGTCCAAAGTTAAGGCTATTCAAGAGTTACCGCCACCAAAGAGCAAGAAGGACATGATGAGCTTCCTAGGACGTCTCAACTATATCAGTCGCTTCATAGCACAGTCCACAGTTATATGTGAACCCATCTTCAAGATGTTGAGGAATGCTGAAACGAGTTGGACCGAAGATTGTCAGAAAGCTTTTGAAAAAATAAGGAATACTTGTCCACACCGCCAGTCCTAGTCCCGCCAGAACCTGGGAGACCTTTGCTACTCTATCTATCTGTATTAGATGGAGCTTTCGGATGTGTTTTAGGACAACATGACGAGACAGGGAGAAAGGAGTAAGCCATATACTGCCTGAGTAAGAAGTTCACGCCATATGAAGCACGATACTCTATGCTGGAACGCACCTGTTGTGCTTTGACCTGGACGGATCAGAAATTGAGGCATTACTTATGTGCCTATACCACATACCTCATATCCAGGATAGACCCTCTGAAGTACATCTTTCAGAAGCTCAGCCGATCGGGAAGTTAGCCAAGTGGTATATACTATTAAGTGAGTTCGATATCGTCTATGTAACTCAGAAGGCGGTCAAAGGACAAACATTGGCAGACCATCTTGCTGAAAATCCTGTGGGAGGGGAATATGAACCCTTGAAAGTGTATTTTCCTAATGAAGAAGTATCATTCGTAGGAGAGGACATTACTGAAGCTTACGACGGTTGGAGGATGTTCTTTGATGGAGCTGCAAACTTTAAAGGAGTGGGCATTGGGGCAGTTTTGGTATCAGAAACAGGTCAACACTACCCTGTATCTGTGAAGCTTAGGTTTCCATGCACCAACAAGGCGGAATATGAGGCTTGCATCATGGGGCTCAATTCGGCCATCAATATGAATGTACAAGAGCTGCTCGTGATTGGCGATCCGGATCTTTTGGTATATCAGGTTCAAGGAGAATGGCCTACGAAGAACACCAAAATACTACCATACTTGCACCATGTGCAGGAATTGATGAAAAGATTCACAAAGGTAGAATTCAAACATGTACCCAGAATTCAAAATGAGTTTGCAGACACACTGGTCACTTTGTCATCGATGATACAACATCCAGATAAGAATTTCATTGATCTCGTCCCGGTGAGGATCCACAATCAACCAGCTTACTGTGCTCATGTTAAAGAAGAAACGGATGGAAAACCCTGGTTCCACGACATCAAAGAATATTTGGCAAGAGGAGAATATCCAGAGCAAGCAAACCACACTCAAGAACGCACGCTGCGGAGGCTATCTAATCATTTCTTCCAAAGCGGAGGGACCCTGTATAGAAGAACTCCTGATCTAGGGTTGTTAAGATATGTTGACACAAAGGAAGCTTCCAGATTTCTCGAAGAAATACATGCCGGAACTTGCGGACCACATATGAATGGTTTTGTTCTAGCCAAGAAAATACGCAGAGCTGGATATTTTTGGATGACCATGGAGACGGATTGCATCTGATACGTACAGAAATGCCACCAATGTCAGGTACATGTAGACATGATAAGGGTACCACCCAATGAGCTCAACGCAACAAGTGCACCTTGACCTTTTGCTTCCTGGGGAATGGATGCCATCAGTCCGATCGAGCCCACTGCTTCAAATGGTAACAGGTTCATTTTAGTGTCCATTGACTACTTCACAAAATGGGTAGAGGCCGCATCTTACAAAGTTGTAACCAAGAAAGTAGTCACGGACTTTGTCAAGGACCGTATTATTTGCCGATTCAGAGTTCCCGAGTCCATCGTCATTGATAATGCCGCCAATCTCAACAGTGACCTGATGAAAGCCATGTGTGAAACCTTCAAAATCAAGCACAAAAACTCTACAGCATACAGACCTCAAATGAATGGAGCTTTGGAAGCTGCTAACAAGAACATCAAGAAGATACCAAGGAAGATGGTAGAAAACCACAAACAATGGCATGAAAAGTTACCCTTTGCCCTATTGGGGTAACGCACTACAGTCCGCACATCAACTGGAACAAGCCCCTATTTACTAGTTTATAGTACTGAAGTTGTCATCCCAGCCGAGGTAGAGATTCCTTCTTTAAGAATCATACAGGAAGCCAAACTCACGATGCAGAATTGATACGGAGCCGCTATGAACAACTAGCCCTTACAGATGGAAAAAGAATGAACGCAGTATGTCACGGTCAGCTTTATCAGAATAGAATGTCCAGAGCTTTCAACAAAAGAGTCAAACCAAGGCAATTCGCGTCAGGACAGTTGGTACTGAAGAACATCTTCCCGCATCAAGATGAAGCCAAAGGAAAATTCTCTCCCAACTGGCAAGGTCCTTACATGGTTCACCGGGTGCTAACAGGAGGAGCACTCATACTTGCAGAAATGGACGGAGAAGTTTGGCCGGAACCAATCAATTCATACGCAGTCAAGAGATACTATGTCTAGACTATTAACATTTCTTCATCTAATGTAACTGAACTACGCTTGACCTGATTCCCATTTAAGAGGGGATACGTAGGCAGCCCTGTGGGTTCGGTCATATCATATTAAAAATTTCATTTTCCCCTAGAACCAGAAACTGGGGCAGAATTTTGAGAAGGACCCTCAAAATTTCGGAGCAAGTCAGTCGACGCCATCATATGCTAGAAAGTCAGAAATTGGTTAAGAAACTGGGACAGAACTTTGAGAAGGATTCTTAAAATTTCGGAGAAGGTTCAGCAAGTTCCTTCGCACGCAAACGGCCGAAGGATCATTTACCAAACTGGGGCAGAATTTTGAGGAAGGAGCTGTCACACCTCCTTTTTCCACTACACCCCCGGGAGAGGTATAATAAGGGAGTTATTTTCCAACTTAAAGTGACAATCGAAACGGGATTTATTTTTTTAAAAAAAAATTCAGAGTCGCCACTTGGGAGATTTATGGTATCCCAAGTCACCGGTTTAGAATCCCGAATCGAGGAGATTTGACTCTGTTTAATGTCTGCGAACACAAAAATCCGTGTAAGGAATTCTGTTAACCCGGGAGAAGGTGTTAGGCACTCCCGAGTTCCGTGGTTCTAGCATGGTCGCTTTGATCATACTTGGCCTATAAAATTATTTAATTACTGATTGTAGAACCTATGTGCTTTTGCCTCTTACCTCTTTTAAATTAGGAAAATTATCTTGAAACGGGTCATGCGTACGTGTACCCGTTTGTTTGGCGCGTCAAAAATCATGTCACGCGAACGTGTCCACAATTGATAACGCTTTATTATTATTAAAAAAAGTTTGGGCCGAAGTTGCGCGAACGCATACTCCGGTCTTGTTTTTAGAAATGTAGTTGTGTTACGCGAACGTATACGCAACCACACTTGGTATTTTAAACGGTCTTAAAGGATATTCTACGAAATATTATTTTTATCTAGCCTATGAAATTACTAAAAGGCCATATGTGATTTTAATGAACTTATGTGAACTAAGAAAATAATTAAAAGCTTGTAACCTATTTTATTATTAAGCAAAGGTTGAGCGAAGTTACGCGAACGCATACTCCGAATTAATTTAGGATCATGGTCATGTTATGCGAACGTATACGCAACCACAATCGTAGATTAAATCGTGCCTAAAGGCAAACTACGATGTTCATGCATGGTTATTTCGATATCTATTAATTTACAAGAGATAAAATAACTTACCGATTACGTTAGGCCTTAACAAGATCAAATTATTTCACCCAAGTTTAATTTTAAAAAAAACGTTCACCCCATAGCCGAAACAATTCAATAGTGAAACTTATGCTTGAAAGGGTAGGCCAGCTTCTGCTTAAACCCAAATGAACTAAACAAAACTTCATTCTCCAAAGATATTGTATGTCCCATTAACAAATTTAAACGAGCTCATAGATATCAAATGACCGACATGGACTAATTTCTAAATTCAACATATTTCAAATTATTTTATCTCAAATTCAACAAACAAACATACCCTTCCTACTACATACAACTACGCATTCATAAAAGCAAACAAAGAACCTTCAATTATAGAATGAACAGAGAACCTTCTCCAAACATTATTCATACATAAACAAAAGCATGATCTGAAAATCAAAAGATAAAACAAAATGGATAGAGATAGAATGGGACCTGGACCTCAACGAACTGACACTGACTCACAGCAAACAAACAGCCGTCCACAACCTTCTGGTTCCGTCGACTATTATCGATATTGAAAGCGTAGAAATTAACATGAGATGCAACGAATGGTATTCATTTAAAAAGACGGATTGATACGCTGAAGAACAGTTGGGTTAAGGAGCCTTCTTTGTGGAGTTATTGGCTTCTTCTGTTGCCTAGAATTTCCTTGTTTGTGCTCTCTTTAGGAGTATAGGTTGGAGTTGGTGAATGGTTGGTTAGTGGAACAGGGGTGAGAATTGTTCTGTTTGTGTATATTCTCGCTAATCGTCAATTGTAGAAGAAGAGCAGGACGAGGGGGTCATTCTTTTTTGTGTATTGCGTCGCTCACTCTTAGCGAGTATTTTCACTGATTTCTCCCGTGTCCCCCTTTTGGCTAATTAGCCTTAGCTTTTATAGGTGTAGAGTCTAGGGTTATATTTTGTGTATTTTGCCAATTAGTCCCTAGGTCCTTAGGGTCTTTTTATTTGTTTTTTTTTCCAAAGAAGAGTCTAGAAGGGTCCCTAGGCTTAATGGACTAATTCGAATTGGGCCAAGAATTGGGCTCTAAAACTCTTAAGGTTGTAATCCAACACCTTAATTGACTCCTTTTAAAATAAGATAAAAATACTACACAATGCCAAAGTTAATCCTAATTAATTAAACCAAACATGAAACTATTTTTTGTGTTTTCGAAATTATATAGAGATAAAAACAAGGTACTATTTTTGTATATATTTTTTTTTTAAAAAAATTATGAAAACTATTTAAACCAAAATATTTTTGTAATTTTCCATTTTATGACGAAAATAAAGTAAAGATGTCAAAAAATAGTTGAAATGGCTATATTAGGCCTAAATTAAATATTTACATGCTAAAATATAAAAAATCTTGGGGAGGGTCAAAAATCACATGTCTACAACCCTCAAAATTCCAAATAAGAAAGCATGCAATGTCTGTGAAATGTGTTACAGTCTCTAGTTCATCCAAAATTACTTGATATTTTACTATGTTTTCTAAAAATAACTCCATTTTTATCAATAAGTGCATATTTTCAAAAATTCTATTTCCGTGACAGTCAGGTGTTACCCAGGGCAACTCAAACAAAGGCCTCCAGATCAAAGCGAAGCAAAGCCAGCAGACGAAGGCACAAACCAACCTCCCCTTACAAAACTTACAATTTTTCTTTGGATGCAGGCATAGTGAACATAACAGAAGTATTCGCAAGCATACACATACCAAAGTCCTAATGATCAGGCCACCAGACGCAAATATATCTCCCGCTAAGAAATATTCTATTCTTATTTGTTCTCTGCATGAGGCTAAGCCCTGCCTCTATATTTTTATAAGGCTAAGCATTGCCTTCTCTTTGCAATAGACTAAGCCTTGTCTCCAATCATACATGAGTCTAAGCCCTGCCTCTTATCTGCATAAGGCTAAGCATTGCCTTCTCTTTGCATGAGACTAAGCTCTGTCTCAAATTTTGCATGAGGCTAAGCCCTGCCTCCATATTTGCATAAGGCTAAGCATTGCCTTCTCCTTGCAAGAGACTAAGCCCTGTCTCCAATCTTGAATGAGGCTAAGCCCTGCCTCTCATTTGCATAAGGCTAAGCATTGCCTTCTCTTTGCATGAGACTAAGCTCTATCTCAAACCTTGCATGAGGCTAAGCCCTGCCTCTCCTTTGCATAAGGCCAAGCATTGCCTTCTCCTCGCATGAGACTAAGCTCTGTCTCAAATCTTGCATGAGGCTAAGCCTTGCCTCCATATTTGCATAAGGCTAATCATTATCGTCTCTTTGCATGAGACTAAGCTCTGTCTCCAATCTTGCATGAAGCTAAGTCTTGCCTCCGTATTTGCATAAGGCTAAGAACTACCTTCTCATGGGACTAAGCATTGTCCTTCCCTACGTAAATGTTGCTCTATTCTTGGCACTATCTTCTTCTCTCGGGCTAAGCTCTTCCCCAAACTCCGCACAAGACTAAGCCTTGTCTCACTATCACTTTCAGTATCATATCTTTGCACTTCATGGGCTGACATATAGCCAACCTGTCCAAAGGCGTCATAGTCCAAAGGCATCATCCTGATAGACTGAACACACCATGTCATGGCCTGAGGATCTCTCAATGCTTGCACATCATTATTCAAAGGTGCCATGGTTCAAAGGCACCATCCCCATGGCCCGAGAACATCATTTCATGGCCCACGAATCTCCTAGCTTACAATTCATGGTCCAGGACGTCATCTGCACTGTCCAAAGACAATCTTTCACGGTCCAAAGGGAATTTGCATCATATATATACTCGCATTTATTGTGTTTTAAGTTTTTCAAGTAATCCAGGAGGTAACCGTTCTTCAAACCGGAGCGGCCTTTGCTCCGTTTTCCGCTCATGCCATTTTCACTTTGCCAGTATAACCGATTCCCATCAATTACCCACCTTACTCTGTGATATCCAGATACCTTCCCTACAATCCCTTCGTTACACTCCAGACCCATAATCACAACTCTATCCGATATCACACTTCACAAAAGGACCTTTTCCATCAGTTTCATTTACCGTTGGGTCCAGAACTAGACATGGCCTGATTCCTATAAAACCAGGGATATGTAGGCAACTCGGAAACCAGGGTTCGGCCGCTATTTTTTCATAACACCCATTCGGTCAAAATCGGTCATCATTTCTTTACCCGAAAATACTTTCATCCTTCCCGGGTAAAGAGGGGCAGCTGTTGATACCCAATTTTTCCCGGGTAAAGAGGGGCAGCGGGTAAATTCATCATTTATGTTCATATGAGTGTTCAAATATCTTAATTGCATTTTTTATAATTACACTTGCATTTTTAAAACTATAATTGCATATTTTGCGAAAAATAGCCTATGTATGCATTATTATATTATCTCACCAGAAAATAGTTTTTTGCATTTTTAAAATATCGAGTGATTGTCTTAAAATATTTTCATGCACAAAATCATTTTTGTAATCCGTTAATTATCTTACAAATTATTTTATTAATTAATTGGGTATTTAACATATAACCTCTTTAATTTCTTTAATCTTTCGGACCTAACCCCTAAATATTAGCCCAATTCACCCCCAGGCCCAACATATACCTGCCCGACCCAATAACCCCGTTTAATCGTGGCCGTTGATCTTTTAGATCAACGGTCCACAGTTAACCTTACCATATTAATCCCAAATGACCCCCTAACCCCCTTCACTCTTTCATTTTCACCGCCTCCGTTCCCTAACTTCTCTGACTCTCTCTCAGCTCGCCCCTAACCCTAATCGCCATCACCGGCAGAAACTCCCGTCTATGGAATTTTTGTGTGTTTTCCTACCCTTGCCGACCTTCTACCTCTTCTAGTGGTTCGATTATGTCGATTTATGAAAGAATCTCGAAGAGATTTAACTTGGATTTTTTGTTCGAAACCTTTCATAGGCCTGTCTATGGCCATCTCCGTTTGTGAGTATTATTTTCTTCCTGTTTATGGCTCAAACCTATGGTTTTAAACCAGGTCTCTTCCATCTCTGCCATTTTTCTTAAAACCCTAATCTTACGCTACATGGGTCTGTCCAGATCCTTGTAGATCTAAAACGTTTAAGTGTTATTTGATATTTTCTTCAAAACAACCTTTTGTTTTCCTTATTATTATTTGATTCTAGTGTTTTCGAAGAACTAGGGTTTCATCCTAAGTTCTCTTCAAACGGTTTTTAACTTCCAAGTGTTTGAATCTGATTATCTTTACTGGTTTGACTAATTTTGTGTATATGCTTTAAACCATAGGTCTTTCTGTTTATTGCACTGGTTACTTCAATCTTTTCCCGTTATTTGTTTATCTCTATCAATCAAATATATTGACTGATTTTATTTAGGGTTCGAATTATATTTTTCTGTTAAAATCAGTACTAATCTGTGATTTACCTATTTTCCTTATTTGTGACTTTAATTAGTACTACTTGCCTATATTAGACTATTAGTCCAGTTTAGGGATTTAATTGACTCTTATATGGTATATGACTGATTTGTTTACCTTATTTGAATCCCAATCTGAATCGTTAAGGGATTCTCCCCAATTTAAGGAGGTACTTTCCAGATTCTTTTGTGGGAATTGATCGAGTTAAGTCCCCAATTAACTGATTGATTTATTTGATTATCCTGTTTTATGAACTCTGATTTATTCTTTACCTTATTTGTCCTATCTTACTAAGTGCTATATAAACTCTCATTCTGACTTCTTCAAACAACGAACAATAGTTCAAACACACACACACACAAAAACTTTCTCTCATCTCTCTCTTTGCTACTTGTGTCCATTGCTTGTCTAGCCGGCTGAAAGCCAAGGCTAGGCTGTTGAATCCTACCTATTTTACCTTCTGTTTCTGCTTCCTTTAACTAGTATGTATCTATTCCTAATGTTATTTATTATACTATGAAGCTTGAACTTATGTGCTCCCTCACATGTTACTTTACCTCAGTCTAATCCATGCCTCTTATGTTTTCTAATCAGCATGCTTATTACGGTGTTTAACTTTGTCTCTTTCCTATTTATCATCTTCATTAGCATGTTTACCTTCTGTTAAGTTTCAAGCTCTTCTGTTCATTTCTTTAGACCAACATGTTTGCGTCTGTGTTCAAATTTCAATCTTTCCTGATTATTGTCAACAAGCTTACTTCTGTGTTTAAGTTTCAACTTTTCCTGTCTATTGCTTTAAGTCAGTGTAATTATTTCTACCCTTAAGTATGGCTGTTAGACTTAGGTATCTCCTGTTAACCAGCATGTTTTCCTACCACCATGTTTCTATGTGCTCCAGATTCAAGATTCTTGTATTCCCCAACCCCTGATCCCCTGTTTGTGAAATTATTTGTCCTCAGCATGCCATATGATCACTTAGGGTTAACTAATAAACTAAGTTGAATGTGAGTCTTTGCTTTGATGTTTTGTGACTATGTTCTGTGTGCTTTTGGTTTGCTGAACCTTTGTTCAGAATGTGTCCTAAACTGTTTTTCACTCCTGATATGTCTTCACCTCCAAACTGTTTCACACTTCTAACACGTTTTCACTTCTAAAACTATTTTCTAAAAACCTCTCTCCTGTTTTCGACTCCTATTCTTAGAACACCTAGGGTCTTGCCCCTCCAATGTGAGAATTGCTTAGGAGTCCATGAGGCTCTTCTGAACTTTGATACACTGGGTTGGCTTTCCAAACTTGCTCACAAAAAGGTTTTCTTTGAAAGTTTTCTCGTGTGAGCATTGCCCGAGGTCCCTGGTCCCTTGGGAACTTTAACACACCAGGAAACCATTGGGTGCACTATGAGAGTGTTGGCATGTTCATACTTGATTGAAGGCCTGACATTACAGGTTTATGGTTTGGGCATGTTCAGGCTTCCTATAGTTGTAGCAATTTCACTTCTGTAATTCATTATTAATGTTGGTCTGTAATAATAATTCTTGTAAATAGATATTGGGGAAAATAGTTAAAGGGAGAGATTCTTGTATAATTCTTGTGGGGAAATTGTGTAGAAATCATGCCCTTAGATTATTATGACTATTTGCATGCATTAGAGCTCGTGTTCTTAGGATCATTTCTTGCATTAGATACCATGTCTATAGGTTATTACAATGTCTGCTTGTAAGTTATCGCAATATTAGTTCATTTAGATTCCATGCCTATAGGGTTTGAGAAATCATCCTGCATTCTAGATACCATGCCTATCGGATTTAAAATTCAATATTGCATTTTAGACACCATGCCTTTAAGTTTAAAATCAGTCTTTACATGTCGACAAAGTTTAAATCAGTTTTCTGCACGTCAATAAGGTCCTTAAACTAATTACTGCATTTAGATTCTATGCCTATAGGATTTTTAAAACCAATTTCTACATTTAGCTACTAGTGTGTAAAAGCCTAAAATCAGTCATTACACCTAGAAAACATGACTACAGGATCCAAACTGCCTGCTTAAAATTATTTACTGGTTTGTTGTATTCGTGATTAATGACTAGATACCATGTTTATAGGACATCACTGTTACGCGCCTAGGCAAGCCTGTAGGGCGACTAATATCCTGCAAACTGTAAAATTATGCTTTTTGTTATTTGTGAATTGTCTAGATTCAGCAAGCCCTAAAATCAGTAGGCAAACTGACTAGGTCTTTATCACCTCGCTTTAACACAATGCTACATGTTTTTCATGCTCACCTAGATATCCTGCTCTAAGGATCCTTTGAGATATCTGAAATCCTACTGTTTGAGACGTGTTATTATCTGCTTATGTGAGGAGGTAAATGTGAGCCTTTAATTGCCTTTATGTGAATGTCCTATTTGTTCTTGCTTGTCGCATAGATTTTTCTCCTTTAAGTACCTTAGGAGAGTCTAGAACTGCCTTAATTAGAGGTCCTAAACACCTCCAAGGCCACAAGGAAGGGACGGATAATGCACGCATAGAGTACGTTTAATTAGCATCGCTTATATAACCAGTAAGATGAGGGTAACAGGGTAGTAGAGAGATATGATGACCTGTGCGCTAATGCTATGTGTAGCACCCCAACTTGGGGACAATTACCAAGCATTGTACAGAAGTGATCTTGTAGGCTAAAAACCTAGGACCTCTCTTTACTCCTTGTTTTAAATATAATACCCATTTGTCTAATTTGCTTTATCTGTTTATAAGACTAATTCACATAATTTGAGTTTGGCCAGGACCCACCGTTGTGGATAGTGAGGGGTGCCTAACACCTTCCCCTCAAGGTTATTTCGAGCCCTTACCCAATCTCTGCAAATGCAAACTAGTTTTATGAGTTACTTGCTTTAGGTGCCCTAACGCACCTTAAATTCTTCAAAATGTGTCTCCGTGTCTAAATTGTCAGCAGGTAAAGTGTGAGAATCAAAGACATGGTGGTTTGCTTCAGAAGTTAGAGGCACCCTATCACTATTAATTTTGTTGTTGGACTCCCACGGACTCAGAGTAAGTTCGATGCAGTTTGGTTTATTATAGACAGGCTGACCAAGTCAGCGCATTTCATTCATGTGGTAGTTACTTATTCTTCAGAGCGGTTGGCAGAGATTTATATCCGTGAGATTATCAGTCTTCACGATGTGCCCATGTCTATCATTTTTGATTGAGGTACGCAGTTCACCTCACATTTCTGAAGGGCAATACAGCGTGAGTTGTGCACGCAAGCTGAGCTGAGCACAACATTCCATCCTCAGATGGACGGGCAGTCCGAGCGCACTATTTAGATATTGGAGGATATGCTCCGAGCTTGTGTAATATACTTCGGGGCTTCGTGGGATCAGTTCTTGCCATTTATGGAGTTTACCTATAACAACAGTTAACACTCGAGCATTTAGATCGCCCCCTATGATGCATTATATGGTAGGTGGTGCCGATCGCCAGTTGGATGGTTCGAGCCAAGCAAGGCTCGGTTATTAGGTACAGACTTGGTATGGGATGCCTTAGATAAGGACAAGATTATTCAGGATCGACTTCGCACAGCTCAGTCCAGGCAGAGGAGTTATGCCGACCATAGAGTTCGTGATGTTGCATTCATAGTCGGAGAGAGAGTGTTGCTCCGGGTATCACCCATGAAGGGTGTGATAAGGTTTGGAAACAAGGAAAAGTTGAGCCCTAGGTCGGCCCTTTTGAGATTCTTGAGAGAGTGGGAGAGGTGATCTACAGGCTCGTGTTTCCACCTTGTTTATCAGCAGTTCATACGGTGTTCCATGTGTCCATGCTCCGGAAGTATCACGGCGATCCGTCCCATGTGTTAGTTTTCAGCACTGTCTAGTTGGACAAGGATTTGACTTATGAGGAGGAGCTGGTGGCTATTCTAGCTCGGCAGGTTCGTCAGTTGAGATCGAAGAGTTATCCTTCAGTTTGAGTGCAGTGGAGAGATCCCGAGTCGAACATGCGGAGTAGATATCCCCACCTTTCACCTGTCCAGATACTTTTCTACGTTCGTTCGAGGACGAACGGTTATTTTAGAGGTGGAGAATGTGATGACCCGAAAGGTCATCTTATGTTTTAGAATTCAATTCTGTTCTTTTAAGCTTTAAACACCTTATTTTATCCCCCCTCGATTTGAGTGTGCAGTTCGGGTATGTTTTTGGTAAGCTTTTATGTTAAAAACAAATGAAAATAAGAATTTTGCAAAAAAATTCATTTGAGTTGACTTCGGTCAACATTTTGAGTAAACGGACCCGGATTCGTGTTTTGACTAGTGGATCCGTATTGTGATTTGGAACTTAGATGTATGCTCGAAATTGAATTCGGAAGTCCCTAGCCCGAGATATCGGACTTTATCGAAATTTGAAAGTTAAAGGCTAAGTCAATTTGAAATGTTTGACCGATGTTTGACTTTTTAGATATCGGGTCCGTATTTTGGTTCTGGACCCCGGTATAGGTACCAAACCACATTTATGACTTGTCTATGAAATTTGGTGAGAAACGGAGTTGGTTTGACGTGATTTAGACGTCCGATTGTGAAAATAGAAGTTTCAAAGTTTTCTTGAAAATTTCACTAGATTTGATGTTCAATTCGTAGTTCTAGGCATTATTTTGTGGATTTGATCGTGCGAGCAAGTTCGTATGATATTTATAGACTTGTGTGAACTTTTGGTTTAGAGCCTTGAGGGCTCGGGTGAGTTTCGTATAGACTACGGAGCAAAATTTGGACTTAGAACATTTCTGGTATTTCTAATTTTGGTGCATGCCTATGATCTAACATTTGCGAGATCAGGCATCGTATTTGCGACCTCTGAGAGTTTTGCATTTGTGAGCCACTCCTCGCATTTGCGAAGAGTAGCTGAGCCACATAGAGTTCGCATTTCCAATGTGAGTCAGGGGAAGGTAGTGATCGCAAAGGCGATCATATGGTCACAATTGCGGAAGGTTAGGTTCGCATTTGTGAACTATCTTCGCATTTGCAAGGAGAGCATGGGTGTGAGGATCTTCACATTTACGATTGATTCTTCACCTAAAAACTCGGACCGTAGAATGGCCGCAGAGTGAGGCAGTCATTTGGGCCATTTTTGGTGTCATTTTTGCGACTCATTATGCGATAGCATAACCATTTCGCGGGCCGCAATTTGATCGCATATCCAACTTTAAGATTTGTCAGATTGGGATTCTACGGTGCATTGTGCGACTGCAAAACAAGTCTGTGGACCGCAAAACAAAACAGAGAAATACCAGTTATGCGGCCCATTTTGCGGACTGCAGAATCAAAATGCGGTTGCATATGCGACCGCAGATCCTGTTTCGCGGCTTCATTTTACGGATTTTATAACCCAACCCAATTTCGTTATATAAGCATTTTGGATCATTTTTCTTGAAAAATCTGATATTTAGAGTGGGGAAGTGTTCTTCAACCTATTACCCATCAATTATTGCTCAAATCATTGAAGATTAACAAGGAAATTCACTAAGTCTTCGCCTTAAAGGTAAGAATCTATGCCCAGCATTTAATTTCAAAATTCTATTAAAAAATGAGTAATTAGTAAAACCATCCTTGGGTAAGGGAGTTTTTATCTTGCATGCATGTGTGATGAAAGAGTGTAGGAGGATTATGAGCTAAAAATGGTAAATAATGGGGTGTGGGATGATGGAATCTTTCACAAATGGGTCCTACAAACATAATGCACACCTAATGTTTGATAATGTGCTCAAATGAGCTAGAATCATGATTATCTTTCTAATTATGGTTCAACTTGTTATATTTCTAAAATAGATTGAAGTTGCTAAGAGTTTCGTAAGATAGTAGAATTTAAGAAAGCTCTATTGAGGTATGTAAGGCTAAAAAACCCTCTCCTTAAAATTGAACCCCTTGGTGTTCATGCAATCGGTGTAAGTCCCAAATTGATCGTTATTGAAATTGCTATTCCGAATGTGCTTGCTCTGAAAGATATATGTGCAACATGTGTTCTCATGCTTTCCTCACGTTATCTTATCATTTGAGGATGTGTTAAATATGGAATATGTGCTACAAATGTCTAGACTTCAAGTCAAATGCGAATAAAGATTGTTATGCCAAATTGTGTGAAATGCCTCTATGTGACTTAGATTCTAAATTGTTCACGTGTAAAATCAAAATCTTGAATGAAAGGCCTTGTTGTTGTTGATATGATAACAATGTGGAATGTGGAAAATAACTTGAATTATGAAATGCGGCCAAGTGCCAATTATGATATAACAATTGTGGCCACTAGTGCCGATGAACTGAAAGACGTGAAAGAAGTATGAAATGAGATGATTTATAGAGAATGGTAATGTCTCGGGCGAGATAGCCTAGCTGATCGGGCCGTGATCGGACACCATGCCGCACACATGGTGGAGATTGTGCTGGAAATTGAAACTGGAATTTGAGAATGAAATTGTAATTATGGCTGATGTCTTAAATGAGACGACCTAGCCGATTGCGTCATGATCGAACTCCGCGTTAGAATGTGGTGGTATTATGGATGATGGTGTATCAGTATTAAAGATGTCCCAACCTAAAGTTATGAAAATTTACTTGAAAACTTATGTGATTCTTAATTTGATGGTGTGGTATTGTTTAAGGCTTTAATTGATTTTATGATTACTTCCTTCTTGTAGTATTGTTCAATCTAATGAGATGGTGTTTAGTTATACATACTAGTACTATTTGACAATACTAACGTCCCTTTTGCCGGGGGCGCTACATCTTTAAGTGGATGTAGGTGGTTCCATAGCAGACAATGTTGATCGCAGCTAGTGGTGCATCATCTTCCCAGCAGACTCGGTGAGCCCCACTTCATTCTGGGGTCTTGTATTATATCTTTTGATATATTGTAGTCACTTTTGAGGTATAGCTGGGGCCTTGTTTCCAGCACTATCTTTACACTCTTTTTGTATTTTTAGAGGCTCTATAGACATTATGTGGGTTGTGTATGGGTGCTAGAAAGGTCAGATGGATTATGTTGTGTTTTGGACTCTTGTTCCGTTAAATCGTATAATGTATGTATTTTGGAACTTAATAATGATGTAGCAAAATGAAATGAATTAGTAATGGTTATATGTATAATCCTTCTACTGTTTAAGTAATGGAAACGCGCCTTCTTTTTATCATAAGCGAGTTGGGTAGGAAGTGTCTAACAGGCTTGCTCGACCGAGTCCACTCGGTTGACTGCCGGTCGCACTCCCGAGTTTGGAGCATGACAAGCTTGGTATCAGAGCCTAAGGTTTTAAAGTGTACTAGGATGTCTCGGAGCCGTGTCTAGTAGAGTCCTTCTTATCGGTGTGTTGTCAACCACATCCATAAGTTATAGGCTACTTGGAGTTTAGGAACAATACCCTTCTTTGATATTCTGGATCATGCGATGAAACTGATTATGCAAATGTTCCTCCTCTAACTTAGGCATTCCTTTAACTTTCAGTATATGGCACCTAAGAAGAGAGCAAGAATAGCCAAGGAGCCGATGCCACTCCATGAGTGGTTGTTGATTCTCTACTTACTGATGTGGGTGAGCATCCTAGGGGTGAGGATAATCCCCCGACTACTACACTACCTGATTCCACGTCTGTCCAAGCATGTTATTCATATGTTGCCCACTATGGAGGCCAAGGTGCACCGGTTTGTTCAGGGCCTTAGTTCTTTGGTTATTAATGAGGCTTCTACAACTGCCTTGAATTCTGATATGAACTATGGGAAGATGGTGGCATTTGCTCAGGCCACAGAGAACCGTAAGTTGAAGAACAAGATGGAGCGAAAGGGTAGCAGTAAGGCCCGGTCCTGGGGCAACATCAAGGAGTCATTTGGTGGGGGAAGATCAGATTTTGGGGGAGGGTCATCAGGGCCATCCCAGTCTGTTGCTCAGTCTTCAGCCAGTGCACCACCATTAGGGCCCAGTCAGGGCAACAGGGGACCCTACCATCAGGGTCGGTCAAGAGGGAGATCCTAGCAGCAGTGGAGGCCCCTATGCCCCAGGTGTGGGAAGATGCACTTAAGGATTTGCTACATGGACTTACCCATATGCTACGGGTGCGGATTGAGGGGCCATATCCAGAGAGAGTGACGTTCATCTCGCCAGGTTGCGGGCTAGGGCACAGTAAAGCCATCCAATCCTATAGCTGCTACATCCTCAGGACCCTCTCCAGCTTGAGGCACTCCAGCACCCGTAGGGCGTGGTAAAGCTAGGGGTGGTGCACAGAGTTCGGGAGGACCCAGCCGTTTCTATGCTATGAGCGGTCGCCAGATTGTGGAGGCTTCTCCAGATGTTGTCACAGGTATATTGACTATTCAATCTCATAATGTGTATGCACTTATTGATCCTGGTTCGACCTTGTCCTATGGTTACTCCTTATGTTGCTATAGAATTCAGGATAGAATCGAAACAGCTTCATGAGCCGTTCTCTGTATTTACTCCAGTTTGTGAGTTTATTATGGTCGCGCGGGTTTATAGAGGTTATGTTGTAACTGTGTGTGGTCGGGATACCATAGCTGACCTTATTGAATTGGGGATGGTTGATTTTGATATAATAATGGGAATGGATTAGCTTTGTTCATGTTTTGCCAAGCTCGATTGCCGAACTAGAACTATGAGGCTTGAATTTCCTAATGATCCAGCTGTTGAATGGAATGGGGACAATGTGGTGCCAAAGGGCCGGTTTATTTCTTATCTTAAGGCCACAAAGATGATCAAGAAAGGGTGTATTTACCATTTTGTCCGGGTTACGGACGCCGATGTTGAGGCACCTACGCTTGAGTTTGTACCAGTTGTGAATGAATTTCCGGATGTCTTTCCAGATGAGCTCCCTAGGATTTCTCCAGAAAGGAAGATTGATTTTGGGATTGATGTGATGCCACACACGCGGCTTATATCTATTCCACCTTACATAATGGCACCGCCAAAAATGAAGGAGCTAAAGGAACAATTAAAGGATTTGTTAGAAAAGGGTTTCATTCGACCGAGTGTGTCGCCTTGGGGTGCACCGGCTCTCTTTGTAAGAAAGAAAGATGGATCGCTACGGATGTGTATTGATTATCGGTAGCTCAACAAAATCACAATAAAAAATAAGTACCCATTACCTAGGATAAATGATTTTTTTGATCAATTACAAGGTGCTAAGTACTTCTCCAAAATTTATTTACAATCCGGGTATCACCAATTGAAGATCAGGGAGCAGGTTATTCCGAAAACATCTTTCAGGACCCGGTATAGGCACTTTGAATTTTTGGTAATGTTTTTTGGGCTAACAAATGCCCCGGTAGCTTTCGTGGATCTTATGAATTGAGTCTTCTAGCCTTTTCTTGACTCCTTTGTGATAGTGTCATTGACGACATTCTTGTATATTCACGAAGTCGAGAGGACCATGTCGATCATCTCAGGGCAGTTCTGCAGACTCTTCATCAGCACCAATTCTATGCGAAGTTCTCGAAATGTGAATTTTGGCTTGTATCTGTTACATTCTTAGGTCATGTCGTCTCCAGAGAAGGAATTATTGTTGATCCTCAGAAGATTGCAGCAATGAAGAATTGGCCTAGACCTACAACTCCAACAGAGATTCGCAATTTCTTGGGTTTGGCTGGGTATCACAGGAAGTTTGTGGAGGAGTTCTCTACTCTTACCTCTCCGTTGACCAAATTGGCGCAGAAAGCTGTTAAGTTCCAATTGTCTAATGCCTGTGAAAGGAGCTTCCAAGAATTGAAATCAAGATTGACTACGGCATCGGTGTTAACCCTTCCAGAGGGTACTGTTTGTTGTATTGCGATGCTTCAAGAATTGGGCTTGGGTGTGTATTAGTGCAAGATGGAGAGGTTATAGCTTATACTTCTAGGCAACTCGAGAATCATGAAAAAAATTATCCAACACATGACTTAGAGCTTGCGGCGGTGGTTTTTGCATTGAAGATTTGGCGTCATTATTTGTATGGGGTCCATGTGGATGTATTTACGGACCACAAGAGCCTTCAATATATTTTCAAACAGAAAAGATCTTAATCTGAGGCAGAGAAGATGGCTTGACTTACTTAAAGACTACGACATCGATATTGTTTATCACCCGGGAAAAGTCAATGTTGTGGTGGATTCTCTTAGCTAGAAATCTATGGGTAGTTTGGCTCACTCGGAGGCGTGTCGAAGGTCGTTGGCTTGGGAGGTTCACCAGTTGGATAGTTTGGGAGTTTGTCTTGCTGAATCTAATAAAGGAGGGGTATTTGTGCAAAATAGAGCTGAATCATCGCTTGTGGTGGAAGTCAAGGAGAACCAATAAAATGATCCATTGTGGGTACAGCTGAAGGAGGGGATTCATACACACAAGACCGCAGCTTTTTCTCTTGGCATGGATGATGGTACACTACGGTACCAAGGGCGACTATATGTCCCAAATGTAGATGGTCTTTGGGGAAGAATCATGGTTGACGCTCACACTTCTAGGTATTTAGTGCACCCAGGTTCTACGAAAATGTATCATGATCTCAAGGAAGTCTATTGGTGGAATGACATGAAAAGGAATGTGGCGGACTTTGTGGAAAGGTGTCCGAATTGTCAGCAACATCCCGGTGGGTTGGCAAAAAACATAGAAATTCCAATGTGGAAATGGGAAATGATTAATATGGATGTTGTGGTAGGGTTACCGTGCACTCCTCACAAGTTTGACTCAATTTGGGTGATCGTGGACCGACTCACAAAATCAGCACACTTCTTGTCAGTTAAATCTACCGATGCAGCGGAACAGTATGCTCAGTTGTATATCAAGGAAATAGTCAGGCTTCATGGCACTCTAGTTTTCATCATTTCCAATTGAGTGGCTCAGTTCACGGCCAATTTTTGGAAGAAATTTTAGGTTTGGGTACTTAGGTAAATCTTAACACAGCCTTCCATCCACAGACCGATAGGCAAGCAGAGTGGACTATTCAGATGCTTGAGGACATGTTACGTGCTTGTGTTCTTGATTTCAAGGGTAGCTGGACGATCATTTGCCGCTCAAAGAGTTTGCTTATAACAACAACTTCCATACTAGTATTCTAATGGCACCATTTTAGGCATTGTATGGTAGGAGATATAGATCTCCCATTGGGTGGTTCGAGATTGGGGAAGCTGAGATGATAGGGCCAGACCTCGTGCATCAGGCCATGAAGGTTAAGATCATAAAAGATCGGTTGAAAACTGCTCAGAGTCGTCAAAAATCTTATTCGGATGTTCGTCGCAAAGACTTAGAGTTCATAGAAGATGATTGGGTATTCTTGAAGGTTTCCCCCATAAAGGGTATTATTTGGTTTGGAAAGAAAGGGAAATTGAGTCTGAGGTATGTCGGGCTGTACAGAATCATTCAAAGGACCGGTCAGGTGGCATACAAGCTTGAGCTATCACCCGAGATGTCATTTGTACACCCGGTATTTCATGTGTTTATGTTGAAGAAGGTAGTGGGAGATCCATCAACTATTGTGCCAGTTGAGACCATTGAGGTTAGTGAAGAACTGTCATATGAAAAGATTCCAGTTGCCATTCTTGATAGGCATGTCCGAAAGTTGAGAAATAAAGAAATTTCCTCCGTGAAAGTGCTATGGTGAAACCAGCAGGTTAAAGAAGCTACATGGGAAGCCTAGGAAAAAATGAAGAAGAAGTATCCTTACTTGTTTGAATAGTTGTATAATCCTCTCTTTTTATGAACTTGTCGCCTATGAATTTTATATCACTTGTTCAGTTAATGCAAAAGTTTTCCTTTTGATTATATGTCGCTTATGAGGCCACAGTTGGTATTGTTATGAGTTTTGTTACGTCGTTGGGTTGTGCATATATTTGTAAGATGTGTTTCTAGGGCTCTCTGACGGGTGGATAGGCCCGGTTACAAAGAAGACTCTGGGAAAATATTTGGAAATCTTGGGAGTTAGATAGAATTTTGGACTGTTGGTGTGTAGTGTGGTAATGGAGTTACATCGGATGCTAATGGTGAACTTTGACCCTCATTAGAGGATGAATGATCTTAAGTGGGGGAGGATGTCAGGCCCCATAAAATTTCACCTAAAACTCGAGATTTCGTGGCGCCAAGTTAGGCTTATGTGTTAAAGATCGTAGAGATTCCTCGCAGCGAGCTTGTGAGCCGCTTTACGAACTTTTTGGGTTGAACAGTGCATTGGGAAGTTAAAGGAAAATTTTGGCAGAAATAGAGCATTTCTGCGGCCAATTATGCGGTCGCGGAGTCACTCTGCGGGCCGCAGAATGGCCGCAAAGTGAGGCAGTCATTTGGGACAATTTTGGTGTTTTTTTTGACAGCCCATTATGCTACCGCAGAACCATTTAGCGGGCCATACATTGATCGCATATCCAACTTTGAGATTTCTCAGATGGGGGTTCTGCGGTGCATTGTGCGACCGCAGAACAGGTCTACGGACCGCAAACCGAAGCACAAATATGCCAGTTCTGAGGGCCATTATGCGGCCCATTTTGCGGACCACGGAATAATTCATCCTCTTCCGGGGATTCATTTTGGGGTTTTTATAACCCGACCCAATTTCATTCTATAAGCATTTTGGATCATTTTTCTTGAAAAATCTGATACTTTTGGAGTAAGAGAGAGAGCTTAGAGTAGGGAAGTGTTCTTTCAACCTATTACCCATCAATTCTTGCTCAAATCACTGAAGATTAACAAGGAAATTTACTAAGTGATTTGAGCAAGGAAATTCACCTTAAAGGTAAGAATCTATGCCCCAACTCTTAATTTCGAAATGCTACTAAAAATGAGTAATTAGCAAAACCATCCTTGGGCAAGGGAGTTGTTATCTTGCATGCATGAGGCTTTAATTGCAGGACTTGAACTGGCCCGGGGACTGGACTCTGAGGTCATTGAAATCAAATGCGATTCCCAACAATTGGTAAATCAGGTATATGGAATTTTCGACACCAAAGAGGAACGCATGCAACAATATGTGGTGAAAGTTCAAACTCTGCTCGCACGGTTCATGGAAGGGTCAATCACCCACATCCCAAGAGAAGAAAATGTGGAAGCAGTTGCACTGGCCAATATGGGCTCGTCCACAAAAATGAAGGGGTTAGATTCCAGTACGGTTGTACAGCTCATACACCCGATATTGGATGTGGACGGTTATTATGAGGTAAATGCGACCAATGACTGGAGGAATAAAATCATCGACTACCTTGAGCACGGCAAACAGCCCGAGAACCCAAAGGCATCCCGGTCACTCCGCACCAAAGCAGCTCGCTATAGCTTCTAGGGAGGACAGTTATATAGAAGGTAGTTCTAAGGCTCGTTGGCCCGATGCTTAGGAGCCTTCGAGGCTAATTACGTCATGAAGTTCACGAAAGAATCTGTGGGAATCATTTAGGTGCGGACTCGTTGGTATTAAAATTAGTTAGGGCAGGATATTACTGGTCCCTAATGGAATAAGACGCTAAGGAGTTCGTTCAGAAATGCGACAAGTGTCAACGCCATGCGCCGTTAGTACACCAACTAACAGAACTATTACACTCGATATTATCTCTATGATCATTCATGAAATGGGGGATGGACATAGTCGGTCCGCTTCCGCCGGCTCCCGATAAGGTAAGCTTTCTTTTGATTTTAACTGATTACTTCTATAAGTGGGTTGAAGCAGGTCCTTACCGGAAAATCAGCGAGCGCGAAGTGTCGATTCCTGTGGGAGAACATAATTTGCCAGTTCGAAATACCGAAGGAGATGGCCTGCGACAACATGCCACAGCATAGGTGCAAAGGTCACAAAATTCCTTAGGATTTGAAAATCAAAAGAATCACATCTTCATGATACCATCCGAGCGCAAATGGACAAGCAGAGTCGACGAACAAGGTGTTATTCAAAACCTCAAAAAGAGATTGGAAGCAACCAAAGGAAAGTGGCCCGAAGAGTTACTGGAAGTGTTATGGGCATACCGGACAAAGACCAAGTCAAGCATGGGAGAGACAACTTTCTATCCCGTATACAGTGCAGAAGCTCTAATTTTAGTGGAAGTAGGCGAACCTACCTTGAGGTATTTCTGGGCGGACGAAGAGACAAACAACGAGGCATTGGTAGTCAAATTGGAGCTGCTTGACAAATGCAGGGACTTAGCGCACATAAGAATGGTAGCCTAGAAGCAAACAGTGGAAAGATATTACAATCGAAGAGCCAATCTCTATTATTTCAAAGTGGGAGACTTCGTTTTAAGAAAGGTAACTCAAAACACCCGAGAACTCAATTGAGGGAAGCTGGGCCCGTGTGGGAAGGTCCCTACCGAGTTTCAGCTGTCACCGATAAAGGATCCTATGAACTGGAAAACAAAGTTCGGAGTATAATTGCCAAGCAATTGGAATGTGACCCACCTCAAAAGGTACTAATATTGATGAGCACCGCTTATGCTGAAAGTATGTGCTGCGCTGTTTTTTTGTTCGACCGGTTTTGTCCCAATTGGGGTTTTCTAGCAAGGTTTTTAACGAGGCAACAACGAAAAGCATCCTACGAAAGAAATGTCATCAGCAGAAATAAGACCTTTAAATGACAAGGCATGAAAATGACAAGCCACTGTGGGATGGTTAGATAGTCTTTTGCTCGATAGCAAAGTTCCTAACGGGAAACGAAACTTGATATCGGATTGAAGGCTATTCAACCATTCACGCGTTCTCCTTCCCTACAAGCCACTGGGGGTGGTTAGACAGTCTTTGACTCGGTAGTAAAGTTCCTAACGGGAAACAAAGCTTGCTACCGGACCAAAGATTATCCAACCATTCACTAGTGGAATCCTCAAAGGAGCAAGACTTTCAGTGTTCTAATTCGCATTCTTCACATTCGAATACTGGGGGAATGATATGAGAATACAACAACCCGATTGCCACAGAAATTGAGACTATGAAATTCGAGAACAAAAATATCTCATCGGGATCGGGGACTGCACATCCATCCCCATAAAATAAGTTGTACAAATTAGCCACAAGTAATGCCAATTTCTTTTTCAGCAAAATGAATGCTTATGTACTTTTGAAGATAGAAGGAAGAAAATAAAGTCTTTTTATTTTTATCTTATTTCATGTCCAAACAATGAATTAATTTTATCATTTGAAAGTTAATCAAGTACTTCAAATGCTAGTAACGAAATGCCCAGGAGACGTCCTCTTCAAGAGCAATGTAAATATAAGAGGGCCCTCTCTTATGAAACCCTCACAGTAAAGGGTTGGTTCCGGAAGAGTTTATGCCCGGAACCCAAATGTTATCGGGGAAAAATGCACCCGAAGCCTTGTATAATTCGACGCAAAAAAGTAAACTTTGTGCAATGCTTAAAGAAAGCACGTTTATTTATCAAACGTGCCAAGCAGCACAACTACAGAATACGAAAAGAAAGCAAAAAAAAATAAGCTATATCGCCTCCAGAACTCGGGGGAAGAGAAGCATTTGTTCCCCCAGGAGAAGTAGGTGGATTTGCCATCAGCTTGGGATCTTGGCCTTCATCATCATCCTCCTCAAGTTCCTCTTCGGTCCCGAGAACTCGGAACCAAAACTAGAAGAGTTAGTTGCATCGGGCTGAGTCGTGAATCGGGCCTTGGCGATTTCGACATCAATATAAATGACACGCGCTTTGGCCTCTTCCAAGGTTTTTCTACTCTTACTATACATACAATATATTTTTCAAAAATGAGGGGATCCACTCGGTGCTGGAGTTCTGATTTAAGCCGATTAACCTCGTTCAAAAAGTCATCCAGCTTGGATCTAGCGGCGCTAAGGCTAAGATCAAGGTCACAGATAGTGGCTATATAAACCCTATTGTGTTCCATTATCCTCTTATACTTATACTCCATCTGGGCACGCTTCTCCTCAGCAGAAGCAACCTCTGCAGTCTTGGAGTTCAAGCTGCGTCCAAGTTATTTACTCGCTCAGTGAAGGCAGTCTCGCGCTTGGCAGCACCAAGCACAGCATTTTGGACCTCAGACTATTTATCCTTGGCTTCTTGAAACTATACATTTAACTTCTTGGCTGAGGGCCAACACTTCCTGCTCGCTCTGCTACAAACGAGCCTCCAATTCACCGGCTTCAGTAACTTGTGCTTCCAGCACCGGGAGGCAAGCATCAACTTTGTCCCTCTCGGCCAATAGTTGATCCCGCTCAGACTTAAGCTTTTCTTTATCGAGGATCAACTTCTGAAGGCCCTCGAAAGCAAGGAAGATGTCATGCGAAGCAAAAAACCAAGTTAGAAACTCTGTCATAGTAAGTCAAAAGAAAACAGACAATAAAAAAACAAGTACAAACCGTTTTTGCGTTGTGCATGGCATTATTTATCATACACTCCCCCGAAAGCGAGTGTATTTTCTTCTTATCTTTTTCTGAAGCCAACGGCTTCCTGTAATTGGCGAGTTCTACCGGTCAGGGCAGCCGATGGCACTCGGTAGATACCGAGAGGGAGAATCCCCTCCTCTTCTGGGGAACGGCAGAAGGGGGTGAATAGTTGTACCCCAAATTCCCATGGTCTAGTGACTGGGGAGGAGGGGCATCCTCCTCTTGGGTTTCTGCGGCCAATGGGCATGATGTAGCAGTTGTTGGTGACGAAGGTATGGCCGGCGTGGAAAGAGATGAAGCTGATGGTGTTATGCGTTGAGAAGCAGCTGCGGAAAAGGCAGTGTTGGTTGTTGGTGCACACCAACCGAAGATGGAAGAGGCCTGGTACTCAGCCTTATGGTACCGAGAGCAGTGACTGGGACTGGAAAGGGAGAATTGGCATTATCCACCAAGTCAAACCCTCCCAGAGCGCTTGGGAATCATCCCGGGTTGGGGTTATAAGCTCTTCAAATTGAGCATTTTGTTGAGCTGATGAAGGTCGTTGTCTCCTTTGTAGGGAAGCCCCTTCATCACTGGCTTCCCCATCATCATCCATAACCACGGTGACTGCGGATGGCTTGGGCGCGGCTTTATTCACCTTTTTATTCTTTCCCTTGGCTGAGGAAGAACGCGGCCTTTTTGGTTGCTTGTTCTCCGGCCGGGAAATCTGAGAGGAAGCGCTTGCACATGAAGCAGATTTGATGGCGCCAGTCCGGATGAAAGCCTCTTTCAGCAACCACGCAGCCTCCACGGTATCAACCAAAACATCCTTATTGGGGATGGTAACAGAGCCCTGCGGGAGACTTAAACTCAATGAGAAAAGAGGTTAACCAATTTTCTGTTGTACAAAAATGAGATGAGGACAAAATCGATTTCACAAGTCAACTTACCATGATTTTTGGCCTTCCACACGTATTTGGGGGCCAGTTCTTTCCACCAGCGGGTTGCAGGCGCGGTGATGTCCAGAATTTTCTAAACCCATTGGTCTAAGCTTTCAACCATGAGTGGCGTCCACCGAGTTGCTGAAATAATAGAAAGAAAAGGATCAGCAACGACATGAAACAACTTTTTTTCCAGAAAAAAGACAGACTTTGAACTTACGTGTACGAGTCTAGGACTCAGGGAAAGATAGATTTGTGGCTGGGATGATATCCCTGGTGGAAACAATAACAAACCGCTCCATCCATCCACGGTCATTGTCATCATCCATGTTGGTGAGCAAAGCATGGTGGCCACGTTTGCTTAAATTTATGGTTCCCCACGAAAAATCTTGGGGGAGTAGAGATTCATCATGCGAGCCAAGGTGAGCTCCTCCTTCATCTCCTGGAAGAGTCGCCGTAGACAGGCCGCCATTCGCTACATCGAAGGGCCCACCTGTGCCAAAGAAATCTGGTATTTGTGGCACAGCTCTAAAATTACAGGTCAATTCCCCTGCTCAAAGAAAACACACTCAAAGTGAATGAGTATGTATAAACGTACATGAAGCCCTTCTTAGGGAAGGTTACTCGCTCCACCGGTTCGGGAGAAATGATGTAAAGATCATGGAACACACAATCCCCCTTCGCAATAGGAATGCTGGAAGGGTGGATGGAAGAAGGGTATATGCCAACAGCCCAAGTGCGAGAACTTGAAAAAGGAAACTTCTCTTCGAAGTCCTTGGCTGTGTTGAGTCGTTTAGGAATGATGGTGCTCACCATAGGGGGTTCAACATCAATGGTGATTTTTTTTATTTTTGTTCTCCTTCGGACCCCCACCGAAGAGAGAACCTGAGTTCTTGGAAGAAGAAGCCATTATTAGCAGAAGGAGATAATAGTTCTTTGTTGAAGAAGATTAAAAAAAGTTTGAATGCAGGAAAAAGTTGAATGCAAAGAAGTTGAGAGAGTTTGAAGAACTGTGAAGTGTAAAAGAAGAAGTATGAGGCGTTTAAATAACAGAATAGGCTGCTAAAATTAAGGTCATGATTACCTCGAGAACCGGAAAATATCACTAAATCGTGGAGTAACATGTGTTTGGGGTATTAAATGCGGAGAGACATGCATCTAATCAAGCGTCAGAAACTTTTCTGAAGGATTCAGAAAATTTTCCGCCAAGAAGGGAATCTTCACCAACTTCCCGATGAATCAAAGATGTGCCACCGGAAAGCAGGGGGACTATCTGTATATGGTAAAATTGGTTCATATTAAATACTCGAATGATACAATGACACGTGGAACTAGAGACAAACAGGACACGAAGCGAGTGGAAACCAAGACCGAGGACAACAGCTTCGTTAGCACCGGGCAGACGACGGAGGGAACATTGTTAACGAGGTCAAATAAATATTTCTACCAGATGGTATTCAATGAAGAATATTCCTCACTATTAAATAAACAATCCGTTGCAGAGAATTTTGGCATTCATAGTGTTACATCCCGCATTTTCATATGTTAAAGTTTCATCGTAAGTTAATCGACGTAAGTTAGGGAATGAGATTATTTTGAGATTATAAGCATTATGCTATTTCAAACAAGTGATGAGTAAATTCGTGAAGGTGAGAGGGGAAGCAAGTCAAAGAAAATGAATTTTCGTCCAAGTTTGACATGTTGGGATAAAAGCCCGAGCTAAAATACTCGGTATTTATGGACTAGTGCCATACAAGGTACCATATGACCATGATAGTAAGGTGTATAAGGTATGTGAAAGTGAGTAGTATTTTAAGTAAGTGAAAATAATTCTTAATTATGTGCGTAATTGGTTAATTATTGAGTAATGAGACATTATCTAGTTAATTAATAATTAGTGGTGGATTAATTGAAGTCTTTCGATAAAGACTAAAGCAAAAACGCGGCAGCCCTTTGAAATACTTTATGTGGCTCATAACATGGCATGAAAGGTGGCAATATATTCAACATAGGGCCTTTTATATTCAAGGATAGACATGTATCTTTCAACCATTTTTTAAGAATAGAAAAGATTCTGATTTTAGTCTCTTTCAACAATTTAAAGAAAGACAAAGACTCTATTTCAAATAGAGCTTTCAACTAGTAAGGTTAACAAGTTCATTTGTTGTAAGGAAATATACAGAAAGGAAAGAAAAGGAATGAAGGATTTTTTGAAGTTCATATGAGACTTCATAGTGCCGGCAGTTCTTAAATTTGTAAGAAATTCATACGAAATTGCACTGCGTAATAACAACGGGATTTTGCATTCTAAGGGAGTACGGTGCAATCCATCTCAAGAATATCATACGAATTTTTCCCTACTCCAGGTATGTTAAGGCTATCACTTCTTTCTTTTTGGCATGATCTATACGACATGAACGAAACGAGAATATGCACAACTTCCATAAATGACTCTATTCATAGAAATACTAGAGATGATGATGTTCTTGATTCCCCATGTGTCATATTATTCTATCATATGTTCATGGGTCTCAAAAATACGTAAGTTGGTAAATTTTATTTCATGATATTAATCAGAGGCATAACGGTCTTATGACGTACCGAGAGATTTTATTAACATATTTTCACATGCATTTCATGCATTTACATATGCACATTGACCCATGACCATATGGCGTTATATACGCGTATATATATATATATATATATGGGAAAGGTTATGGTGCTATATACGCACCACCACCTGATCAGCTGGTATACGTTGATGATTTTGACCACAGTGGCCGAGATGATATGATGGGATGCCCTCAGAGGCTTGATGATGTTATGAACACATGTACCTATGCACAACATGACATTCATACGTATATGCATGACACTAAAAGTATTTCATAATTTACAGAGTTATCCAAGACTTACAGGTTGAGTCATTTACTCTATATTACATCCATGTTTTTTACGTACTTATTTATGTGCCTTACATACTAGGTACATTATTCGTACTGACGTCCCTTTTGCCTGGGGACGCTGCGTTTCATGCCCGCAGGTCTCGGTAGACAGGTCGAGAGTCCTCCAAGTAGGCGATCACCTCAGCGGAAGATGTTGGTGCACTCCATTTGCTCCGGAGTTACTTGTTTGGTCAGTATGATTTAGATGTGTATTGTTTGATTTGGCGGGGCTCTGTCCCGACCTTTATGACAATTATGTATCCTTAGAGGCTTGTAGACAGAAGTCATATACGTAAAAGATTTTATGGCATTGTCGGCCTATGTTCAGTGTACGAGTGGTTATTTTGGTCTTAGAGGCCCATATGTCTTATGTATAAGTTGGTATTACATGTTGTATTCTACCTATTTCACGGCAGCCTCTCCGGCTCAGTTATGTATGATAGTATGATACAAAAAGATACATTATGTTGGTACTCGGTTGAGTAAGGTACCGAGTGCCCGTCGCTGCCCATCGGTTTGGGTCGTGACACATAGCCTGCCGTTATATATTCATCAATGGCCCCCATTATTGTCATTTAAGATGGACTTGATCCTAGGACCTTGTTTCCTAGGTATAGCTATAAATAGTGACTTCAACAGCCATTGTAAGACATGAAATTTCTGACAAACTTATGCTACACATTATTCCAAACTAAATAATGCTTTATTTTCTGTCTATCAATATTCTTATTTTTGTCTTCGGAAACCTTGCTCTCAAAACCAAGTTGTTCGCTATCTTATCTCGATTTCAACACTAAGTCTTATATTTTATTTAATTTATTTATCATTTTGGATTAATTCATTTGTTTATAAACCACTCTATAAATTCAATTGTATCGTCTTACGGGTAAACAATCCTATGAATACATAAAAATAGCATGGTATAGCCAGTTTTCGGACTGGTCAATCAAAAATAGCCAGCGTTTACCAAGTCAATGAAAAATAGCCACCATTTTGCTGTAACAGAGACCGGTCCAGCATAATATACTGGAGTTCGGTGCACTTGTGTATGAACTCCAGCATATTATGCTGGACCGGTATACTTTGCCGGCTCCAGTATAATATACTGGAGACTGGAGCACTGATGCTCCAAACTCCAGTATATTATACTGGACCAATATACTTGCTGGAACTCCAGTATATTATGCTGGAGTTCTAGTGTACTTATGCTGGAACTCCATCATATTATGCTGGAGTTCCAGCATACTATCCTGGAACTCCAAAATAATATGCTGGAGTTCAAGTATACTTATGCTGGAACTCCAGCATAATATACTGGAGTATTTTTCGGGTTTTGAACAGTGTTTCCGCTCAGATTTATCTTTACATAAAAAGTGCTAAATTTCTATTACTTTTGAAATTGGGCTATTTTTGAACGACCAGTTGTAAATCTGGCTATTTTTAAATTTCTCCCATTATAAACCCCAATATGTAACAAAACAATAATATATATATATATATATATATATATATATATACACACACTTGATCTTTTCATCTAAATAAACTTTCACAAAGAAAAAAGAGCGATTAATTAGCATCTAAACAGTATTTTTCAAAACACCAATCAATAAGAGTCCAAAATAATTGCGTAGCATAATTTAATCATTCAATTATCATCCGAGTAAATTTAGAAGTACATAGATGTTATAGGGATTACATGCTGTGAAGCCTAAAAATGATTGAACGATGAAATTAACAATCATTAAAAGGCCAAAGAATAAAAATTAACAATATAGGAGTATTACCAAGAAGAAGAAAAGGGAAAATAACAATCGATGGCAAGCTGAGGAGGAAATACAGCATGTAATGCCTGAGTAAGACAGTCGCTTTTGATTTTTCTTCTAACCAATAGAGTTCTGGAAAAATGGGGAAATGAATCATATATTCACAATTAAGGGCCTTCCCATCACTAACAAACATTTATGCATCTACTTATCATCTTTCTACATATTTTCACTATTTGAACAGCCTCCTAGACTTTAAAAAAATGGCAGTCTCAATCTCAAATTCCATGACAACTTTTTACATCCCTTACACGAGACATGGAGAAACTATACAAACACCAAAAACTCTTTGATCATCAACCTATGATGTTTCTTTTGAAGAGTCAACAGACCTACTCTCAACAAGGTTTGGGGCTGATGTGGAACGGCTATTTCTATTGCTGTGGTACCGATTCCCTGATGAACCAACAGAATTAGAAGATGATCCATGAACTGATGAAGATCGAGCAGAAACAGAACTTTTCTAACTAGATGATGGATGTCCATCTGCTGTTGACGGCTTAATCTGGCTAGAGTCTGATGCTGATCCAACTGTGCTGTTTACTGCAGGCAAAGCATGCTGACGGGTAGTTACTGCTGCAGAACAGTTGTCAGTTGGTACTTTACTATGCTTGGAACTAGATGATGACCCAGAAGCACTCTTCATCTTGGAACGAGACATACGGCCTCCATGCTCTAGAGTATTGGGCCTCTGAAAATTTGAACAGGAAAATAAACATCAAATGGTTCTAATAAAGGAAAATCTCTATCCATGAAAACTATGAAACATCATAAACGCAACCTGAACATCAGGAGCGCTATGGGAACGAGACATACGACCTCCATGCTCTAGAGTATTGTGCCTCTGAAAAAATTGAACAGGAAAATAAAACAATCAACTGAAATCTAATAACGGAAAATTAAACATCTCTGTCCACTAAAAGCTATGAAATAGCATAAAAGCAACCTGCAAGGCAGGTCCTTGGCACTGCCTTGGTGTACTCTCCGTCTCACTAGAAAAGTCGAATCCAAGGCCTGCCCTCTCCCGGCGGCCTTGGTACTGCACACTGGTACCACCATTAAAGTTTTCCAGCCCATATGCTTCCAAGTATGCTCTGCCAAATGCTTCGACAGGCATAGACTGATAATCCTCTACGTCGTAATCCGGTAGGTCATTTACGTTCACCGGAATCCATGAAGGGAAAGTATCTGGCTGCACGTGGATCATCAGCTTGAACCGATCATGATACCTTGTTCCTAACCAAACCCAGAGAAAATCATTAAGGTTCACAACCATTGGATTAATCCATTCAAATTGAAATTCAAGACAGAAAGAAAAAAAGACCAATTAGTCATAGTGATAAAGAATGAAGAAAAGCAAAAACAAAGCAAATATTCAAAGAAAATGATACAATTCAGAAAATATGAAGGAAAATCTAAAGGAAGAACTAAGCTAAGCTAAGAAAAATTAAAGAGCAATTTCATTCATGCCTTGAAAATGAGCTGATCCTCAGCTGCAACAGCTAAAGGTGAAATATGCCCACCTCTCATCCTTGCTAAAGCTATCAAACCGGTAAGGTCCTTGTAATAGTTTCTAAGTTTGACACTGATGTGCGGCGTCTTCCTAAATTTGGAGAAGATCCCTTTTAATAACCAGGCGTGCAAAAGCTTACAAAGTCTAAATAGCAGATCAATCTCATTATCATCCTTGGAGTGTAATACAACAAAAGTCATACTAGGTAGACTTTTATGAAGAAGATCCTCACTGTCTAGATCCAACCATGAGTGGCAATCATCAGCTTCTCCAACCAAAAGTTGCCACAGGCCCTTTTTCAATGGAAAATCTATTTCACAATTTTCTCCAACAGTGCACACCAACACAAAAATATCAAGAGATGTTACTTTTCTCCGGTGAAGTTGCTGAAAATGGTTATAAACTTTCTGGATGATATGAGGTTTCTTTCCAACACAAGCTTGAGCAAGAAGTACAAGTGCCAATGCTAAGACCATGTCATGCTTGAGTGACCCCGAAAACCTCTCTTTCAGCAATTCAACCTCCTTCACCAATAGACCACCTAGAAAGAAATGGTTATCAAGGAAAAATAACTTAGATCCAGGGCAATGAGCAAGTTCCTTTGCCAATAACTCTCAATGTATCTCAGGTCCTGCAAGAGTAAGGTTCTTTGTGATCTCTATAGAAACAAAGACTTTAAGACACTGAGTGTTCAAAGTTCCTCTCCACAATTCTCCATTATGCCACACAATACCACTACCAACAGTTTCCCCTCTCTGTTGTAGCTATCTATTTTGTAGCATCGAATAACACCTCTGTTTTGGAGCTGTTCACAGGCCCTTTTTGAGGTCATATGTTCAAGCTTAATATGTCTCTTATCAAATTCATCAAGCTGCTTCACGACATAAGCTCCTGCTTCTAAATTTTTCTCATCTCCACTTCTCTTTCGTTTTTTCTTTACTCGAGAAGTCGAAGTATCAGTTAATAACTCATACATCAATCTGTAAGCAATATGTTTCTATTCTTAGCATATGTGAGTTTCTTTTCTCAACATCTCATTAAGTGCAAAAGCTGTCATGGTGCTAGGTAGAAAGAACCAACGTTTCCCTACGAACTCAGCAGAAGAATTTTCCTTGACAAACTTGGAAGTTTTGCATATTAGCCATTCACCATAAGAGATTACTGAGCCACATGCCCAATTATATAGAGCCAAAAGATACAATCCACAAGCCAAAAAGAAGAGCAGAGTGCATACCGTCATCCATCTTAAACTTGATGGCATCTTCTGTAAACTTCTTCATCTTGGCATCAAGTTCTGCTGTTGCCTCTTCTCCTTTGGCAATGATTCTATCGATATCCTCATATGTAATAGTACTATCTTTGGAACTGAAAACCATTTCAGCACCAAACCGCACCATCTGCAGCAGCTCATCCTTATTAACAACTGCATGATCGCCAATAGATGATCAAAATTCAGTATACTCTAATATCTAAAATATAATTAAGAGAAAGCAATAACACAAGAATGAAAGCTTACTTTTTTGTTCAGCCAGCCGTCCCTGCTGGATAACCAATGCATCAAGTGCCAGCTTTTTATAAGCCCTTTCAATCACCTTTTCCTCGATTGTGTACTGTTTGAATTAATTGAAATAAGAATGTGTCAACCGTCACTACAGAGACCAAAGTGGTGGAATTATTTCAGTATAGTAGCAAATCAAAGAAAGCAAACCTCAGTGCAGAAGCAGAATACTTGGACTTCCTTCTTCTGTCCAATCCTATGGGCACGGTCCTGCGCCTGCAAGTCAACCTGTGGATTCCTGTAATACAATGACAGGAAACCCAATAGACCCAAATATCATCTTTTCTCCAGATTCTGAAAACCAGACTTATAAGATCCTCCCTCACCAGTCACTGTCATAAAGAATTACAATATCTGCTGTCGCAAGATTGATACCAAGACCGCCAGCTCTGGTTGACAATAAGAAGCAAAAAATTTCACTCCCTGGACTGTTAAATGCCTCAATAGAAGCATCACGATCTTCTCCACCAGTGTTTCCATCAATCAGACAATATTGGTGACCACGGTAAATCAGGTAGTCTTCGAGGATATCCAATAGCCGTGTCATCTAGATCATAATATTGAAGCAAAGGTTCAGCCCGAAAATCTGTACATGAGCTATTTAGAAAAAAGATAGTAGGAATGTCGAGAACAAGAAAGAGAGATAAAAAACCTGTGAAAATATTAAAACCCTTGAGCCACGTTCCTTCAGCTTAGGAAGCAACTTATCTAGAAGAACCATTTTGCCTGCATTGAGAACATGCATTATAAGGAAATGCTTACAACCAAAAATTGATTAGGTTTTCCTATTCATTTATAGAAATAAAATATTACCAGCATTTTCTATGAGATGCTCTCCTGTTGTATATGGAGGTCCTGGCTCAGCTCCTTGGAAAAGATATGGATGATTACAACATTTTTGGAGCTGCATTGCTATATTAAGAAGACGCTTGCGCTCTCCTCCAGAATTAACAACCTCAAGATCCTTCTGCAACAGAGCCCTATAGTAGTGTTTCTGCATCTGGGACATACCAACCTTAAGAATTGTTTCATTCTTTAGAGGCAGACCTTTCTCAACATCAGACTTTAGTCTCCGAAGAAGAAATGGACGAAGGACCTGATCATGTAGCAAAAATTGGAAAGTCAGTGGATATACAAGCCCCCCTCCCCCCCAAATTGTAAACAATATTTTTCTTAGTGGCATTTAAAAAGTATGGAGATCAAGTCTACTGCAAGCTCTCACACACATAGTTGATCTATCTTTATCCCCTCAATTAGAACACTGTTTCTTACAACATAGCCAAAACTGCTACTATCAATTATACAAACTACTACTGACAAATATACCTTATGAAGCTGCTGGACCACCTCCTGCTGGTCATACTCACCAGATGTTTGAAACCACTCATCAAATGTCTCGGCCGAGCTAAAGATCTCAGGCAGCAAAAAGTTCAGAAGCGTCCAGAGCTCATGAAGATTATTCTGTGCAATCGCATAGACCCCAGCACATCAAGTCATGAGATTAAAGAGATCCATACCAGAGAATTGTACAGTATAACAAAGTTAAGAGATGAAAAACTAGCATTTCACTGTTGCAAAACCGAAGATAAGGTCCAAATGATAAAGAAATTCCGAGAAAAGGTTTAAGAAGCCGTGATATAGGAGAGCTTAATAAAATAACATCTGATATATTAAGAGAAAAAATAGATTAGTTTTCTAAAGAGATGCCCCACATGAATTACAAAAAGGTAACACTATTCCATATCAATTTTAAAGTCTTAGGACAGGTAAATAAGCATTTCTGGATAGGGTCAGGCTAAATTGAGACATATAAAAGGACTACTTACTAAACAAAAAGAAAATCATCAAAGACAAAAATCACCTGAAGCGGTGACCCTGTGATCAACAGCCTATAATTAGTATTGTAGAGCCTCATGGTTTTGGAAAGAAGAGAATTTTCATTCTTGATTCTATGAGCCTCATCAATGATGATGTAACGCCAACTAAAGCAACGTAAAGTAGATTTCTCTTTGATAGCCATCTCAAAACTTGTGACACACACATCAAACTTCCCAGCAACAAGTATCTCTATGAAAGGGAAACATCGACATTGTCAGGAGAAGTAATAAGATATATACAAAAGGGAAAGAAGGGGAACCCTGTAACTGCTTACCCTTTCTTCGAGGTTTCCAAGGAACTTTACAGCACGCAAGATAGGACAAAAACGTTTGATTTCATTCATCCAATTGCCAACCGTGGATTTCGGTGCAACAACCATGTGAGGACCAGTAATGCCTCTAAACTCATGCAGGTACCCCATCAAGGAGATGGTTTGCAAAGTCTTACCAAGACCCTATGCAATTACAGGAATAATTAAATCAAGATGTGTCTCCCGAAAAGCCCAAAGCACAAATGAAAAAGGAATATCACAAAAAAATTCAAGTGACAACACTGACCATTTCATCAGCAAGTATCCCATTTATGCCATTCTCATATAGCCGTATCATCCAGTTCAAACCAGCAAGTTGATAATCCCTCATCTTTCCTTGAATACCTGATGAACACGCACGTGTAACCATTACATCCTTAATGAGACAAGGAAATGAGAGAATTAAAGAAGAAGTTTGCCGGAAATATAAGCATTAATCACAACAGAATTCAAATTTCCACTACTCAATTTGATCTTTTCCACCAGAATGCCCACAAGGTCAAGGCTATCAAACTTTTAGCACTTCCAAGTAAAATGCTAGTAGTGGAAAACCTCAGTAAAGAATATATCATGTTGTGTGAACCACATCATTTGGAAGTCCAAAATGTTGCAGAGCAGACACACTTATTGAATTATTTTAGATCTGCTACATGCCTCTTCCATGTAGGCCCAATTCTTTTCTCCTAGGTCAAGAACATGGAATAGTTTTTGAGTGGCAGCAGACTCGAACTCGGGATGAACCTCTGCATGCTACAATACTATATTGAATTGTGTCAACCACCTCATCTAAAAGCTTAAGCTATTCAATAGGGGACACATTTAAGGAGTTCCATTGTTCCTAAGCTTCATTTATTCCTCGGCGACTTCATACAAAGTAAAGATTACACAGTTTTAACAAGTGCTGATTAGATACAACCGTAGAGAAGGGACTTAAGTTCTTTGAAACTCCGCACACATACTCGTATAACCTAACCGTATTAGCCTCAAACATACATAATACCTTCAATGCAGCAACTAAACTATGAATGCACCTCTAGAGCAACCAAGCACATTACATCTAGCATAGTAGGAACATCCCCAAAATCTAAGCCAACGGTACCTAATATCTAGATTGCTTTAGTTGGTGGTACAGGAGTGAGATTGAAATTTACCTAGTCAATAACACAACTTGCAGGCTCTAGGCTTACTAAATTCCACAGTGTAAGAGATAAATATTTCTCAATTAGCAGAGAATTCCAAAGATTTACAAATTAACTTCAAAAGGGCGAAGTAAAGTTTGAGGAGATTGTCTAACCTTATCAAACAAAATTTACTCAAATAGATTATTGAAATCACTTTTCTTAAAAGTACTGTTTATAGGCACGGTTGAAATAACATTTTTTTCAAGTTGAGTAGGATTTAGATATATATATAATGGCTAAATCATAAAAGAGAAGGATGATAAAGGGAATTACTAAACCAGACATTTTAAATCTCTAGAAAGGAGGGACATATTCGATCAGATAGGACATTAACAATTCTGGTTACATCTGATCTAAGCATTTCTGAGACAGTCCGTTAGAGGTTTCATACTATAAATATACTTGTGCTGAAACATACAGTAAGCAAGAAGCTAAAATACAGGGGAAATCCTTACAAGAGGGCTGAGCCACTAGCCTTGTATTTCCAAGCCCACCCTCTTCTTCTTTGAGATACTCTTCATCTTCTTCCTCTTCAGTCATCTTTGACGCATGACGACCCCTGAAGAAAAAGTTTAATCAGTGGGTTCATACAGAAGACAATCATACATATATACAAATAAAGCAGTAAATCACATTAATGATGCAAGCTTCTCCATATAACATAGAAATGTCAACTGGAAGGGATCAGGTCCAATCATCTAATCTTGTATCTTTTGCTTCTGACGCTTCTGCATCTCTTTTAACCTCGCTTTTTCACGCTTTGAGATCTCATTAGCTGCAGCGTCTTCCTACAGGTCTCGTAGCAAAACAAACTTAAGATAACTCTCATAAAGCTACATTAAATCAGCTAAAACTCATCATCACTTTAGCTTCACAGATACTACAAATTGAATAATTCATATTAATGAGCTATTCAACACATGTTTTATCAGGGACAAGATCTTCTATTTCTTTGATGAAATGTTCTTTCCTTTTCTTTTATGCCATCAGAAACTCACTTGAAATATCAACTCTAAACTAGAAAGTCTATAATGTGTACTAGGGGTGTTCATGGTTCGGTTTGGATCGGTTTTTCCCTAAAAAAAAGCCAAACCAAGTAAGTCGGTTTTTCAAATATTAAAACCAAACCAAACCAATTAAGTCGGTTTTTCTCGATTCGGTTTATGTTGTTTTTTCGGTTATTTGTCGGTTTTTTCTTAAATATAAGACATACACTACCAAACACAATTATTCCGGCGATCACATTTTCAATGTAACACTATCAAATCAATTGCCCTTTGAGAAATCTATTGTTTACCAAGATATATTGATGATAATTGAATCAAATAGTGATGAATAATTTAAGGACTCAATTAAAAATATTTTATTTTTAACACGGAATGGATTCTTACACTAAAACAAAAGAAAACTACCAATCAAACTAGAATGTAAAGGTAAAGAACTATATTAAATGTGCAAACTATTAACATTTACCATAAATTTTTTGAAACTTTGTATAACAATATACATATATATAGGTGTAATAATAAATTTGAAATAGCTACTCTTATAATCGGCTTGGTTCGGTTTTTTTCTGATTAAAACCAAAACCAAACCAAATTTGATCGGTTTTTAAAATTCAAAACCAAAACCAATCCAAACCAAAAAGTATCGGTTTTTTTGGTCGGTTTGGTTTGGTTTTCGGTTTGGTTCGGTTTTTCGGGTTTTTATGAACACCCCTAATTGTGTACTAACTAGGGAAATAGTTACTGGGCCTTAATTCGTAACAATGACCAAAGCTTCTAAATTCACATTTGCATTCCTTTCCGCCATTTCAACACCACCTCAAATTTCACATATCCATTCATTAGCACATTTATCAGGCATTAATCAATAATAATGAGCTAAAAAACAGTAACAACAGCTCTATTGCAATGGTTGCATATTCACATTCCTTTCTAATGCTTTAAAGCTTCACTTAAAATATCCAATCAGTAACACATCAATATTCGTCAGTAACACTTACACAACATTATTCCTCGACTATTTCAGCGAAAACACCAAATCAAAGAAGAATTCTAATGTAAACTTAGATCTGCAAAATAACAGTTCCAAAAAATAAAATTACCAAAACCTAAAGAGAACGGCCAATAAGGGTTTGGCATCAACCCCTACCTTTTTTTAATTAAGCCATCTCGTTGTTAAGTTGTTTACCGCAAAATGCAAAAGGTGCAAATTTTATTGCTCATCTTTGTTAGTAATTCATTTGTAAATGAATTACACATACTTCACTTACTTTCCTTGGTAGAAGAAATTTTTTTCGATAAAAACGAAACTCCTAGCTGTTAGATGATAATTAAAAAAATCCATTGCGATATTCTCTTATTGAATATTTTTTAGATATGTTTATTTTTTGGGCCTCCATTGTGCTCAAGACCAGTTGTCTTTTTCGCTTTACATGGGCGTTTGGACATAAGAATTGTAAAATTTCGAAAAAAAAGTAAAACAAATGGTATTTGAATTAGAGTTTTGTTTGGAGATGAATATAATTTTTGGTTGTTTTTGAACTTTTGTGAGTGATCTGAGTGACAATTTTGAAAACTGTTTTTTGGAGTTTTTCAAATACTCCAAATTCCATCTTCAAGTGAAAATTAAAATTTTTATGACCAACATTGATTCTTAATAAAGTGAAAAAAATTGGAAAAAAAGTGAAAAGAATTTCTTTCTAAGAATATTAGCTGCTTAAGAATGTTTGATTATGTGCCTTATGATAGTTTTCTTTTGGCTTTTGTTATGTACTAGTATCTATAAACGTGTGTTGCATGTTAATAATGGTACATGATGATTTAAATCTTTATTTTAAATGAAGGAACAACAAAATTTAATTAGTGAGAGAAACTTTATATTTGTTGGCCAAGTTCAGTTGAAGTTTTGAAGATTGACAAATGAACTCAGGGAAGGACCTGGTCCATCTTGAGAGACACAGTTAGTCATAACCATTGCACATGGAAGGCACGTGAGGAAGATATGTTTTGAAGATTACGCAGCAAATATCTTCTGAATGAAATCGAAAAGGTTGCATTGAGTTCTAAGAAGGACAGTCTCCTTATGATAAGAGAACACAATCCTAAGCTAGGATAAGGATGGGAGTTTGTATTGGTTAAGGACTCAAATCGACTACGGATAAGCATTGGAGTCTCGATCAAACTCTAACTGCTAATCCATTAAATAACCAAGTTGTTCTCTTTTACAGGTAATGTACATAAGCAGAAGTTAAGCATATTTGAGAGCAAAAAGATCAAGTCTGATTTGCAAGCAACATATGCGAGATACAAGTGTGCACGTCTGAAGCTACATGAACTAAGATAGAAGAACCAGTTTCATCATTGTGTTTATTCTAAGTCTAGTTCAATTGTAGTAGGTTTTCATATTGTACCAGAGAGAGATTTTTGGGTTTTTGAGTTTTTGAGAAGAATCGTTTTAGAAAGAACCCCAGGTTCATCTCCTTCCACTACCGTGGAGATGTAATCATCAGATTCAGAGCCCTAGGGTTGGTCTCGCTGCGGGCAGCGCGCCTCGCTTGTCTTTTGACTGGACTGAAAGTTTTTCAATTCAAGTTTTCTCAAGAACCTGATAGCTACAGTTTATGTCGTTGCTAGCATTTCTGGCACACCATCTAGGTTTTGGGTTTTCGACTGTGGTGTGGAAGATGAGGTGTTGGGCTGAAACAGGTGGTGGAGTGCCAGGATTGTCTTGGGGAGTTTGTCCATGGTGAGGAATTTCTGAAACCCTGAAGAGAATTTTGGTGGTGTGAAGAGCTTTGGAGAGTTCAGAGACGATAGAGATTATTCAGGGTTTTGTTGAGGAATGATGATTATGAGTGGTTTGGGTTTTTTAAAAGAGGGTAATTATTATCTTCAGAAAACTGCAGCAGCCTTTTCAGTTTAGTTCACATAGAGGTTCGGAAGATACATTTAAGGCAGTTCGCGGTCTCCGTAGAGTGATTAATTTGAATTACGGTAGAATTGTAGGAGAAAGCTGCCCGGTGGTATATTTTAACTTCTAGATTTCAATGAAAATGGCTTCATTGACCAACAGATAGAATTGTTAAGGACTTTTGGTATATCTAAGAACGTGCTTGCTTCATGAGATAAGTTAATTTGTCCGTAATTGTGCAAAGAAGTAGAAACATACCATAACACTATTCTCATGAGCATATCACTTTGATGACCATGCGCTCTTCCAGGTTCTCAAGGATGGATGACTTACGTCCTTGATTATCCCTCAATTGTCAAAATACGAAAATTTGTAGAGATTGAGTGATATTGCATAGACACATGTCACAAGGTATACTATTTATCAGTAGGAGACTGAGTAGAAATTAGTCTAATATTCACAAAATTAAGAACTCCTAGCCATTTTTTTTCTTGTGGTGGCTTCCTGGACTGGACCTTTTAAGAGGTGATCTTGATCATCCCTAACTCCAACCTGTTCCTTTCAAAGAATTTTCTTACTCAGTGCCCTAGTGAAGATTCAAGCTATTTGTTTTATCAGTAGCACAAAATTCTATGGAGACTTAGGCCTTTTTCATAGTTGTCTCTTAAGAAGTTGGTGTCTAACATCTATGTGCTTAGTCCTTTTGTGATGAACCGGTGGTTCTTTGTGCATACTTATACACGCACTAGTGAGTTGATCACAGAATAGAGTTGGTAATGCCATCCCAGGCTTCTATAGGCCAAAGTCTCAATTTCTGTGTCCACAGTATTGAGCACAACAAAGAAGCAACCAGCCACATACTCAGCTTCAAGCAGTAGTAGGGCTAACTGAATTCCGTTCTTGGTGGCCCATGATACGACATGAAACCAAGAATGTGAGCCATACCTGAGTGGCTTTTTTCTAATCCGCGTAGGATAAAAACCTGGCATAGTCCAGGCTTCAGCATTAACCTCCTAGATCAAAAGTTCTACCAGCTGTGTTAGGATTACCGGTAGACTGGCTATACATTCCATGGTCCTTTCAGGTATCTCAGTAGTCCTTCGTGTTGAGAGGCAGTCAAGTGAGACTCTTGTGAAGATTAGCCTGAAAACGTGCACAGAGTTCCTACACCAGAAACAATGTCAGCGTTGCTGGAGTAAGATACAAGAGTGAACCAAATCATACCCCTATACAACTTTTGATCAAACTGATGAACCAGGTTCATCAGCATCATAAATTTTTAGTGGCAGTGTGCAAATAGGTGTGATACGTCTTTGGTCTTTTAGAGTCCTCCATTTTAAACTTCTCAGATAGTTCCTTTGTATAATTTCTGTTGATGAATCATGGTCCATTTGGAAAGCTTTGTTATTTATCGTTAAGCCTAGGAAGAATTCTTAGTTCCACCTCTGTGCCATCAATACTCATGGATCAAACTCTCACTTGCCATTAATGTTACGTGGCAATTCCTTGGCTCAGCTCTATCTGTAATGTGGCCCAATATGATATCGAATCAACAATATATTCTGTACGACAAGAAGATCTTTACCGTTTTTCCTTAGGAACAAAGTTGCTGTCAATTTTACCATCCTTTTGGTTACCGCATGTCATCCAGAAGGGACATTTTGACAACTTTCATACCAAGCTCTTGGGGTGCCGTGCTTGAGATCAAAGAGAGGCTTTATCTAGCTTGTATAACATGATGCATTAGACAATCTTTGTACTTATCGAATCCCTGGAGGTTTTCTCACAAACACTCTTCGCTTTGAATAGCCATTTAGGGAAAGGCGCTGTTTGACATCGCTTTGATGAAAGGTGATTTCCATATGTGCTGGCCAACAGCTGAAGGAGTCTAACTTGCTGTCAAGGTCTACGCCACTGGAGCAAAAGTCTTCATCATAATCAATGCCTTCTCTTGTGACTATAGCCTGAACGCACCCAGAACACATTGGCCTTATGTTTTTGTAACTGTTCCATCTTCATCTAGTTTGTTCTTGAAGACCATTTTTGTCCCAATTTTTACTAACCTGTCTTTTGGTTTTGGGAACTAAGTGCGCAAAGAGCTTGGCTTCTTTCAAAACTGATTGAGGATCAATCTTTGCATAACATATCTAGACCATAGGTTCTCGGCATCTTGTAGAGCTTCACTCCAACATTTTAGGTTCAACTGAGGGAACAAAAAGCATCAATGCACAACAGGTTCTTCCCAGTTGTGATCATTTTGTCCTTGACCCAGACTGTTGGATCATGATAAGATGTTCTCATGTGGCGTGAGAACTCAGGTATTGTAAGGATTTCCCCCACGCATCTGGTTTCCTGTGCTGGTTTTCTCCTTCATGTAGTTATGCTGCAAAGGAACAGGTTCAGGTACTATGGATACTTGCAGATTGTCGGCCAGGTTCCCCGTTAGGTTGCCCTGGGTGAGGATAGGAACCTGGTTTCCAATACTCCTCGTCCTACCGATCATTGATGGCCAGAATCATCATGCAGTCCAGTACCATCTGTCCGACAGGATCTTTCTTTGACTGGGACCTTGGCTGTGCTGTGGCTTCACGTTCCAGTAGCTGTCACGATCGCCAATTAATCGCCAGTCCCAACACTGCGCAGTTCATCTTCATAGTCCTAAAAAATTGATGTCCATCCGCGATCTACCAAAGAGTGGAGTTCAGAATCTCCCAATCTTCGACCACGCTAACACAGCAAAGCAAACTTGTACACTCCTCATTTGTCGCACGCTTTTCACCAAGAAATCAGTTACATGTTCCACATCGTTCAGATAAGTCATGATGGACAAGAACTGCTAGATGCGAACGCCATCCACTGATACATACAATCTGGTGTCGCGTTAAAGTCATTATTATATCAAATCATTCACTTATTATTAACAGTAACTAGCATAGTTGTGAGGTGCTGAGCCGTATAAGTGAGTACAGGAATTGATTATCCCAAGAAACTACTCCGTGAGCGAGCAGCTGGATGCTCATAATACTGCATGCATCCAATTCACGGACCTCAACGTGGACTGCACGTCCTGGGATCAGAGAACTTGCACCTAATCCTTCCGACAGCTCTGCCAGTAGCTACATGCACAGGCGGAGTACTTCTGCCATGTATAAGTTATTAGTGCACCAATAAGGAACCGTGAGCATTTACACCGCCTTCATATGAGCCCTAGAGATGGGATATGTTTGGTTGTTCTCCCCTTAAGAGTCGACTACATAAGGGAGTGATTTCCTGTACAGAGAGGGTCTAGTCATGGCATCTATTATTATATAACAAGCAATTATGCCTCTGCTGCCAGAAAATCGTGCAAGCTAATGAGTAGTTTAACTGGAAGTAGCATGGTCTTGCCATAGTCCCTCAGGGTCCTGTTCTTCCTTTCAACTACCCCATTTTTGGCTGAGAGAGTCCTTGGGGCGAAAATTATGATCTATTCATTTTCATCACAAAATTTAGCAAACGTTTGCATTTGTGCAAAATTCAGTTTCAGAAATGATCAGACCTAATGGACAGTGCAAGTTTGATTTTCCTAATTGTTTCTGGGTTTCTAAAGTAATAGCAGTTGAACATTTTTCAGAATGCTTCTCTTTAAGAAGTTAGAAAACATACGGTCCAGGTAACTAGAATAATTCATCAACAACACCATTACATATCTTTTACCCCCTCTGCTCATGGTTCTCATTGGACCACAAGATCCATATGAACCAGTTCCAACGTCTTGGGAATGTACTTACCCATCTATTATTAGGTTTTGAAGGATGACCTACTTTGCTTCCCCCTGTTGCACATGCCTCACGGAGAAACTTTGTCTTCCTTGAACTTGATAATTGAGGTAACTCGCTATCAGACCAGTCCTTGGAGACTAATTTTTCAATTTGTTTAGACTGGCATGGCCAGTCTTTTGTTGCCAAAGAGGGGACAGTTAATTAACAACACTCAGAACTGTTGAGTTATTTCCAGGGAGAAGTTGAAAGATCTACAATGTAAATATTGTATTTTTTTTTTTTTTTTTTTTAACTTCCTTACCTGTAAAACGAATCTGTCAAGGTAGTAAGGCTAATCACAAAACATTTGTGTGGAGTGGAAAGGCCACAAGGTTCGTCTCTGTCACACAGTTGTGACCACAACTTATCAGCTATAATTTTAAAGTCATCTATCCAAATAGACATTCTCAATGGAATGGAATCTGTCCTTATCCTACTTTTCCAACACCAATGAATCTCACCTTTCTTTCCATTTCCAAAGGAGACATTACCCGTCTTTAGGTTCCTCAAGTGAAAGGAACTGGTTCTTGTTACCAGTCAATAGTTTGAGCAACCACTAATCCCATAGTACCATAACTTGTGGCTAAACTTCTCCTTCACTGGCGTTGGTCCCTGCAGGAAAGAAATCATGGTTATTCTTAAGGTAACGTCAAACTAGTTTTGGAGTCCGCTTTCTATTGGGCAAAAGGATGAAGATTAAATTTTCTTTGCCCACCAGGGCAGTTTGTCTTTTCTTGAAAAAGGTTTGTTTCTTTTGACTTCGGCCTTTTCTCTTCGCAATTACATTCATATTTATAATGGCCAGTATTACCACAGTTTGTGCAGATTTATTCTCAGGAAGTTGAAGTACTTATTTTACGGATCCCATTTTGGAGCTTGTGTCCCAATCAGTCCTCTCATTGGTGCTACCTAGATGTCTTGCGCCAGGAAGTGCATCAGAAGCCTTGTTCCATTAGTGCATGTTTCTGTCATTTCATGCTTTACCTCTATAATCTTCTTTTAGGACTTTAATTCAATTCATGCTTTCTTGTATCAGTTCATCTTTTCAATTTTTCCTAAGTTTTCTTCTAGGGTGAGAATGAATTGATCAGTCCCTTTTTTCCTGTCCTAAATTTCAGTTTAATATTTTCAGATCTAAGTTCTAGAATCTTATCTTTCAAATGTTGATGAACTCTGGTTCTTCGGCATTTCAGTATTTGTGTTGTCCCCTTCATTCAGCCTAGATCTCTAACCTTTTACATTTTTCTTCTAGGGACAACACATTCCTTAGACAGAACATCCTTCTCACTGTTTATTATTTTCGACTCCATCTCATGAAGTCCATCAGCAGATCAGACCCAGTTTTTCTTTAGACAAGAACTTAATCTTTTCTTTAAGCGTGTAGAATACGTTACCTCTTGTTCATTTCCTGATTCCTCACCAGTGGCCATAAAGAGCTTGCCTCATCTTCAGCCTTCATTTTCTGAGTCTCATCTGATGTTTTCTCCATCGGCAGCAACCATAGCTTTAAGTTGATGCTCCTTTTCCTTTTTGGTTGACAACCTGTTCCTTCTTCCTGTTTCCTTCTTTCTGGCTCTTTCTTCTTTTTCCATTCAATCTCCCTGTGAGGGCAGTTTTCTGATGTGGTGATCATCTCCACACTCCTTTACACTCATTGGTTGTTTCTCAGGAAGCCCTAGGTTTTGCCTGAATGTTGTTCCTTTTAAAGCACCCTTGTCCTCTCATGAAGAATATTTCTTGAAATCTCCTGGTCTTATCATAGCCATTTTCATCATCTTCAGACGATCTGATCCTGTTCTGAAATGTCTGAGAGCCGAGACTTCTGTTCTTTCTTTTGGAGCAATCCATCCTCTGTTATTGGCATCTCTACAATTCATAAGGCAGTGGAGATTTCAATCAGTTCATTTCCAACTTTGAAGTAGCAATTTCTTGGGATTCCTGAATGACAGTGATTTTGCTTTCCCAGGAGATTGGCAGAAACTTAAATTGGAATCTTCTCCCACCTTGTCTTCTTCCAGGATAATCCTTCCAAAAGACTCAAGTTCATGTTGTCAGCTGTAGTGAACCTGGTAATACATTTCTTGGATAGTTTCTCCATCTTCAATAGTAAATTTCTCATATTGAGAAATCAACAGTGTTCCTCTTGACCTCTCACCTGGAGGTGTTCCTTCATGAGCCACTTGTAAAGTGCCCAAATCTCCTTGGGCAGGTAGTACAATCCTTGAAATCCCTGTTTGTACTCATCAGGACCAAGTCCACACACTAACCAGTTCTTGGCTTTTGCATTTTTTTCTCCCATTTCTTAGATCTTCAGCAGTACAATCTACTCCTTGTCTTTGAACAATCCCTCCTTTAGCAATTCTTCTTGGTTGTGGCTAAAGGACCATCAGTTGATGAATTATCCAAGCTCATAGTCTGTCGCCATTATATGGTCCCTCCATTCTGTTTTCCACCAGGAGGTAGTAGAGGCCAATTGAAGAAGAGGAGGCCTGGCAGTGGATTGCCCTTCGCCCAGTTCCAGGTGGTAGCACTCATGTTGATCTTTTCCTAGAGGGTGTTAACTTCTTTTCAAGGATCACTTGCTCTGATTACCATTGATGTTATGCATCAAACGTCAATACCCACACAAGAGGGGGGGGGGGGGTGATTTGTGTTGGTAACCCTAATTTGCCGCGTTAGAAGACTGATTCTCTCTAAGTGGTTCTAACTACAACAGTTTTGGCGAAATAATAAATACTGAAAGTTAAAAGTGCACAGAGATTTTGGTACGTGGAAAACACCATGGCTCAAAAGGTGAAAAAACCCACGACCCTAGCTACCTGCAGTAGGGTTTTTCCCAAACTCACCAAAATCACTCGAGACCAAAAACTGGCATTTACAAAACTCTTTTGTAAAACCTAGATTACTCTAATCCGTGTAGCCACAATCCTCACTGTTGCGACACTTTCCAAGTAACTCTACTTGAATATCAGAGTAACCCTAATACAATTGCTTCTAAGCAAAGATGGAAAGGTACAC